>NC_090668.1:300000-522648 GCF_013368605.1 Nyctibius grandis | reverse complement strand
GGGCGGCGGGACCCGGTGCGGGAGGGACGGGCTCCGCCGGTGCCGCCTGTCGCTTTAAGGGATCTCCCGCGCCTCCCGCCGCGTCACGGGCGGGCCGGGCCAATGGGGCGGCGCGGGGGGGGCGTGGCCAGCGGAAGGCGGGAAGCGGCGGGGGCGGGGCCGGCGCGACATTGTTGCGCGCGCCCGGGGGGGAAGCGGCGGCCGCGATCGTTCCGCCCGCCGCGCGCGCGCCCGGGACCCCCGGGGACCCCCGGGACCCCCTCCCCCCCCCTCCCCCAGGGACCCCCGGGGACACCCCACCCCCCTCCCCCGGGGACACCCCCCCCGGGGCCGCCCCGGAGCTCCCGCCCCCCCGCCCGGGGTCCCCCCCGGGGCCGCTCTCGGGGCCCCCCCATGGAGAACTTCCAGAAGGTGGAGAAGATCGGGGAGGGCACGTACGGGGTCGTGTACAAGGCCCGGAACAAGGTCACGGGGGAGGTGGTGGCGCTCAAGAAGATCCGCCTGGACACGTGAGTGGGGAGGGGGACACACACACACCCCCCCCGGGGGGGGGGCACCGGGCCCGGGGCTCAGCCGCCTTCCCCGCAGGGAGACCGAGGGCGTCCCCAGCACGGCGATCCGGGAGATCTCCCTGCTCAAGGAGCTGAACCACCCCAACATCGTCAAGTGAGCGGGGGGGACACGGGGGGGGTGTGGGGGGGGCAGGAGGGTACAGGGGGGACACGGGGGGCCAGGGGTCCCCCATGAACAATGGGGGCTCCAACCGGGTGGCACCGGGGCCAGGGGTCTGAGGGACTCCCGTGTCCTGGGGACCCTTGTAGCAGTGGGACCCCCATGGCCATGGGACCCCTGTATCGGTGGGACCCCCGTGTCCTGGGATCCCTGTGGCCACGGGACCCCTGTGGTGGTGGGACCCCTGTGGCCTGGGGCTTTCCATGTCCATGGGACCCCCGTGGCCACGGGACCCTCGTGGCTGTGACCCCCGTGTCCTGGGGGCCCCGTGGCCATGGGTTCCCCATGTCATGGCACCCCTGTAGCAGTGGGACCCCCATGTCCTGGGGACACCTGTGGCCATGGGACCCCCGTGGCCTGGGGCCTCCTGTGGCCATGGGACCCTTGTGGCTGTAGCCCCCCATGTCCTGGGGCCTCCCATGGCCATGGGACCCCCATGGCCAGGAACCCTCACAGCTGTGGCCCCCGTGTCCTGGGCCCCCCATGTCCTGGGGACCCCCGTGGCCACGGGACCCTCGTGGCTGTGGCCCCCGTGTCCTGGGCCCCCCAGCAGCCATGGGCCCCCCATGTCCTGGTCCCCCCACGGCCGTGCCCCCGGGCCCAGGCGCGTGCTCTCCCGCAGGCTCCTCGACGTGATCCACACGGAGAACAAGCTGTACCTGGTGTTCGAGTTCCTGCACCAGGACCTGAAGAAGTTCATGGACTCCTCGTCCCTCAGCGGCATCGCTCTGCCCCTCATCAAGGTGGGGGCCGGCACGGGGCGGCGGGGGGGGTCCTGCCCCACGGGGGGGTCCCGCTGAGCCCCCCCCCCGCCCTGCTCCCCGCAGAGCTACCTGTTCCAGCTGCTGCAGGGCCTGGCCTTCTGCCACGCGCACCGCGTCCTGCACCGCGACCTCAAGCCCCAGAACCTGCTCATCAACGCCGACGGCGCCATCAAACTGGCCGACTTCGGCCTGGCCCGCGCCTTCGGGGTGCCCGTGCGCACCTACACCCACGAGGTGGGCGAGGAGGGGGCTGGGGGGGGCGCTGGGGGCGGGGGGGACACGGTGCCCATGGTGTGGTGCCCCCCGCGCAGGTGGTGACCCTCTGGTACCGAGCCCCCGAGATCCTCCTGGGCTGCAAGTACTACTCGACGGCCGTCGACATCTGGAGCTTGGGCTGCATCTTCGCCGAGATGGTGGGTGACGGTGGGGGGGGGGGACGGGCAGGGGGGTGCCTGCCCCCCCCAGACTGCCGCGGGGCGACGCTGGGCGGGTGCCACCCATCGCGGTGACGCCGCGGCTCCCCGGGGAATAAAGGGGCTTTGTGGGTGCGGGGAAGGGGCGTCATGTGAGGCCCCCCCCGCCCCAGGGTCTGCGTCACGCGGCCGACCGCGGCGCCCGGCGGAACCGGGACCCGCTGCCGGCGTGGGGACGGTCACGAGGGGCCGGTGTGAGAGCTCACGGGGTGGGGGCCGCGTGTGATCCCCGCCCCGGGGGGGGCCCCGGTGCCTCGGAAAGGGCACGGACGTCCCGGGGTGCGACCGGTCACCGGGACCCCCCAGTGTGACGGGGCGTTCGGGGGGTGTCCCCAGCGCCCCGACAGACCCCGTGTCCCCCCCCCAGATCACCCGCCGCGCCCTGTTCCCGGGGGACTCGGAGATCGACCAGCTCTTCCGCATCTTCCGCACGCTGGGGACGCCGGACGAGGCGGCCTGGCCCGGGGTCACCGCCATGCCCGACTACAAGCCCAGCTTCCCCAAGTGGGCCCGGCAGGACTTCGGCAAAGTGGTGCCGCCGCTGGACGAGGAGGGGCGGAAGCTGCTGGCGGTGAGCGAGGGGCTGGGGGGGGGGTTTGGGGGGCGCCGTGGGGACCCTCCCTCACCACCCCCCCCTCGTCCCCCAGCAAATGCTGCACTACGACCCCAACAAGCGGATCTCGGCCAAGGCGGCGCTGGGACACCCCTTCTTCCGCGACGTCACCAGGGCCGTCCCCCACCTGCGCCTGTGAGCGGCCCCCCCGGCCCCCCCCCACACTCACGGGGGGTCTCGGGCCAGGACCGGCGAGGGGCTGGAGGGGGGGGGCTGCCTCCCGTGCCCCCCTCCCCAACGCAGCCCCTGTCCCCACGCTGTGTGAGGTGACGTCTGGCCCTGGGGACGCTGGGGTGGGGGCTCAGGACCCCGCTGTGGCTGCCGGGCCCCCCCCGCCCCACCGCGGAGCCGCCCCCCGGGGACAGCGAGCGGGTCCCACCCTGCTCCGCTCCCCAGGGCGGCGGGGACCCCCCCACCTCGCCCGGACTTTCGGCACTTACAGCCCCTCGGGGGGCCCAGGGTGTGGCACGGGGGGGGGTGTGAGCACCTTCATCCCCCTCCTCCTCCTCCCGGGGATGGGGGTGGTCCCCGCGGAGCGTGTCCCCCTGAAGCCCCCCGCTCCCCCCCCCCATTCCTTCCCCCCTTCACCCCCCGCGTGTTTTTCTCGCCGACTTTTGTAACTTCTGCAATTTGGTACCAAAACGTCCAACTCCGTGTGTGGCGCCTGGGGGGACTGGGGGGTCCCGTGTCACCGGCCCGTGTCACCGTCACCCCCCGGGGCTGCCACGTCGCCCCCGAGGGGCCTCTCCCATCCGTCCCCCCCGGGACCCTCAATGGCGCCCAGACCCCCCCCCATGCCCATGGGCTCCCCCCTGCCCCGGCCACAGGACCCCGTGGCTCGGTGGCCCCCACAGGCCCCCCAGTCGCCCCCTGTCGCTCCATGGCCCCGCGGGAGCCTCCGGTGCCCCGCGCACCCCCCCCGCCCCGGCCCGGCCCGGCCCGGCCCGGCCCGTGCCTCCCCGAGGCCCCGCCCATCGCCACGCCCCCCGCGCTCTGGAGCGCCGCGATTGGCCGTCAGGGCCGCCTGTGGGCGGGGCCAGAGACCGCGGCTCGCGCCCGCCCCGCCGCTGTCAATCATGGGCGGCACCTCCTGTGATTGGCCGCGACGCGCGGCCACGACTCTGCATCACTCATCGCGCCGCTGGCCTCGGGTTGGCCGCGCCGGGCCCCTCCTGCCCTGTGATTGGGCGACGCGGCAGCGCCCTGCGTTCCGATTGGCTGCTGCGGCTGGAGGGGTCCTCCCCCTTAGGTCACCTTATTTGTTGGTGGTGCCGCCCCCCGCGCTAGGGCACTTCCCATTGGTTTCACGCCCCGTCACTCAGCTCCAATCCCGCCTTCTTCATGACGTTCCCACCGGCCATTGGCCGACGGCTCCCTCGCTTCCATTGGCCTCGAGGCGCTGCCCATCCGCCCGCTCCCCGCCGCTGATCGGCTGCCCTACGCGGGGCGGGGCAGTGACGCGCTTCCCGCCTCTCCCATTGGCTCTCTCGAGAGGAAGAGGCGCGCCCCGCCGCCCCGCTGCGCGCCGCCGATTGGCGGAGCCACCCCTTAATCCCGCCCACGGCAGGAGGGTTTGGTTGAGCGGCTGTTTGTGCGCTCGGTGGCCGCGACGGGAGGGCCGGGCCGGGCCGGGCCGAGGTACCGCGGGGCGGCGGCGGAAGGGGGCGGCGGGGCCGGGGCCGCGGCGGGGAGGGCGGCGGGGCCGCCTGGGGAGGGGCGGCGGGGGCCCAGGGCCCTGCGGGGCGGGGGAGGCCTGGGGCGGGGCCGGTGCTGGGCCAGGCCGGGGCCCGGAGGGGGCAGAGGCCGGCGGGGGGCGAGGCCGGCGGGTGCCCCTGCGTGGGGGTCGTGTCCCCCCCTCTGGGCTGGGGGGAGCCGGAGCGCCGGGACCCCCCCGCGGCTCCCCCGCCGCCCCCCGGGGTGTCGGGGCCTGGATCCCTCTCGGCGGGGCTGGGGGGGGGGCGGCGGCCGCTGCTGCCCGCTCTGGGGGTGTCCGTGGGGCGGCCCGGGCCCCGCCGTGGGGTCTGCGCTCCCCTCCCTGCGCCTCGGGGGCTTCCCCGGGCCCTTCTCGGGAGAGGGCTGCGGGGGGTCCCCGCTGCGGGTCGTCCCCCCCGCCGTGTCACCGAGCTGGTGCGGTGAACGTGGGGCCATGGAGCCCCCGGCATTGAGGTTCGTGCTGCTGGTCTTCCCCGGTACCGGCTGCCTGAGGTCCCGCCCGCTGGTACAAGGCCCCGGTGTCACACCGGGCGCAGTGGCCGAGCGGCAGCGGCTCCTGCCCGGCGAGGCCGAGCCGTCCCGGTGGGTGCCCGGGGTGTGTGCGGCTCTGCGGGGCGCCCAGGTGAGCCGGGGGAGGCCACGGCACCGCCCGTTGCCCGCACCTCGTACGGACCCACGGCTGCCCCGTCTTCAACCTTCCCACCGCTCTCTGCACCGGACCCGCCGTGGAGCCGTGGCCACCCCCGAGCTGGGGCTTCCCGTGCCCCTTTGCCCGGAGCTTCGGCTCCCTGAGCCCCTCCTGGCTCAGAGGGGGTCTGTCAGAGGCGCTGACCACAGTGGGGTTGGCTCCTGGGCTGTGGCTTTGGCTACCCCGAGGAAGGAGGGGCGAGTGTCCCTCTCCCCGGCCCGCGGGTCTCAGTCAGGGCTGCCCGGGCCAGCGCCGAACCCCCCGGCACGGGGCAGGAGCTGCCCCGAGCGGTGTGAGAAGGAGGGACCGGCGCTGTCGGGGAAGAGCGGATCAATAAACGCTGCTCCCGTCCCCGAGAGGCGGCTCGTGGGGCTCCTCTGCCGAAGGGCATCTCCTGGGCGGCGTCGGGCCGGGCTGGATCCCTCGAGCCCGTGCGGGACCCGGTTTGTGCCGGGAGCGGCGGCACGGAGCCGGGATCCTCCTGGGCGGCCGGGAGCTTCGCCAGGGCAGCCCTGAGCGTGTCGGTGTTATCCGGGGTGTGAGGCGTGGGGGGGACACGGTGTGTGGCTGGAGCGGGGGGCCCGGGGCGATGGGCTCAGTGGGACCGCTGGGCTGTACGTGCCGTGGGGGTCCGGGGAGAGCCAGGTCTCCGCGGCAGCTCACCGGCACCTTTACGGCACCGAGCCCTCGGAGCTGGCTGAGCGGTGAGACCTCTATATCTCATTAAAGAAGGACGGCTAACGATGGGAGCCGTGGCTTTGTACGGTGCTCAGCAGTGTGTACCGGCTCGGCTTCGCTCCGCGAGCCGGAGCTCCCGCAGCGGGGCCGGCTCCGGTGTCCCGGCACCGGCTGGGCGCACCCGCAGCGGGCCGAGCCCCCGCGCGCCGCTGGGTGGTTGCTGGCGATTGGGACATAGGAAAAGTGTCGCCGGCAACAGGAAAGCAGTTAGCCCAGGCGGGCTGTTGCAACCCTGCCCTGCGCAGGACGCCCCCCTGCTCCCGGCACGGCCCCGGCTGGGACAAGCCCCCGCCGCCGCGGGTTCGCCCCGGCAGGTTTTGTGGTCGGTGGAGCTGGCGCGGTAAATCTCGCTCAGCCAGCAGCCGACGGGAGCTGCCGGTGACACCGAAGGGCACCAGAAGTAGCCGCAGATGTTATAGATCGAGGTGCCGTCAGCTCTTGCCCGGCGCGGTGATGTCTCGGTGGGGATGTCTGGTCCTCCCGGGGGGCTGTGGGTCTTCTGATGCCCCAAAGCCCAGGTGTGTCGGAGGGCAGCAGGATTTGGGGGGTTGTGTCCTCCTCAGCCCCTCGGAGGAGCCCTGGCGCAGGCGGGGTTTGGTGGCCGCTGCGCTGTCACCGTGCGTGGCCTGGAGCAGCTCCCGGGCAGGAGAAGCGGCTCCTTGCGGGGGTGGCCGTGCCCGGGCGGTGCCTCGGGGTCCTGCTGAGCGAGGGGGGGCCGGGACGGAGCCGCCCAGCCCCAGACACCGGCGCTTGGGTGAGAACGGCCGCAGCCTTGGGGCTGTTTGTCCAGCAAACCCCGGCGTGCTCCCGGCAGCCGATGGCACTGGGGGGTGGTGACGGCTTCGTGCAGGAGCTCGGAGCTCTCCCCGCAGCACCCGCCTGAGCGTGGGGAGGAGGCAGCTCCCACCTCGCCGTCCCGAGGAGGAGGAGGAGGCCCACGCGATGCCGGGGGCCTGCAGACGGCCAGGATCCACGAGCCACGTGGCTCCTGGGGTCCTGGGACAGGTGACCTGGGGTTTGTGCCGCAGCCAGCGGAGAGGTGAGGTGTGGGGCTGGGCACCCGCTGCCGGTCGCCGCGGTTGGGGGTCCCACCCGGCGTGGTGGTGCTGAGTCCCCGCAGGGACTCGCCCTTGTGCTCTGGGGTTTGGGGGTGGCTGGGGCCGAGGTGAGCATCGTGCTGCCCGTGGAGCGGGTCCTGCTCTGCCCTGGCCCGGCGTGGGCCGCGGCGCTGCCGGGACGGGGATTTCTGCTCAGAATCATTAAAATATTTGTAAAATCATCAGCCCTGGTGAGAGAAGCGCTTGGCTGGGGCAATGCTGAGGTTTATCCATGCTTGGTCTCGGCCTGCAAGAGCTCCCCTGGTACCTTTCTGGGTCAAACCAGAGAGAATCGGCAGGAGTCCGGCGGGCCAGGCCGAGCCGTGCTGAGCCGTCCCCGTCCCGAGCGGTGCCGGAGGAGGGAGGCAGCGTCCCCGTTCCCCGGGCGAGCGCCGTGTGATGGGTTTGTGTTCCCAGGGCTTTGCTGTGCCCTGGGAGAGGCGACGGCAACCCCCCTTTCTACCAGAGCGGTCCGGGGGTGGCCGGGTCAGGGGTCCGTGCCACGCGGGTGCCGTGGTGGGTGAGCGTTTCCTTGCCGGGCTTGTCCGGCTGGAGCCCCGCTCACGTCTGCAGGCCGGTGGGGACGGGGAACTGGCAGCAAACAACCGTCTGCTGGTCGGTGCTGGTCCCGGCGGTCCTCGTGCTGTCGCTGCCGGACCCCCCCGGCGCGGGTAAACCTCTGCTGGGGAGTTGGTTTCCATCCCCGCTCCGGCGAGGAGGCGGCCAAGGGCCCCTGTGGCATCTCCCTGGTGGCTGCACAACCGGAGCGATCCCGGCACGGAGCCGCTCGCCGCGGCCGCTCTCGGCGTGTCCCGGCCAGGGGCTGGGGGACGGGAGGGCCGGAGTTCTGCTGACTCACTCCCAGCCTCCGCCGCCGCCCGGGTCCCGCCTGCCCGGCGCTCGGATTAGCTCCTACCCACCGAAATCCCCCTGGAACGGAGACCGGGGGGAGCGGAGCGGTGGCCGGCGGCTCGGTGCCACGTGGTGCTGCGGGGCACCGGGGCATGGACCCCACGTGGGGGCAGAGACCCCGGGGAGAGACCGCGGGACGGTGCCGCGGGGGCGTGGGGCCGTGGTGCCCCGTGCGCTCAGCGTGCCCACGGCGCTCTCCTCCCCCCAGGACAGCGAGCGGACCGAAGGCCAGCGCCCCGCGCCCAGCCCCTGCCCCGCGCCGCCGCCGCCGCCTCGGTGCCTCCCCGGCTCTCCGGTTCGCAGGGCGCGCGGCGCCGGCAGCACCCGGGCCATGACCAGCCGAGGGGCCGCCAGGCCGAACGGGCAGTCCCAAGCCAGTAAGATCTGCCAGTTCAAGCTGGTGCTGCTGGGCGAGTCGGCGGTGGGGAAATCCAGCCTGGTGCTGCGCTTCGTCAAGGGCCAGTTCCACGAGTACCAGGAGAGCACCATCGGCGGTGAGTCGGGGGCTCGGGGACCCTCGGGTGACGCTCCCGGGTGCCCGCAGCCCCCTCCCAGGTGCCCCCAGCCCCCTCCCCACGGCTTCGCCTCGCACTGGTTTTATTTCCCATCCAACACGAGCCCCCGCCGGGCTTCGAGCCCCGCGGCCACGGGACGTGGCTCTGGCCACGGTCCCCGTGCCTCGAGCTGTGGGCTCGCGGTGGCGGGTGGTGCCGCCATGGTGGTCCCCGGGCTGCAGCCGCTGCGGGAGCCCTCACCCATCCCCAGATAACCCCAGATGTTGGGTTTTTTTTAAAAAAATGCTAATAAAAGGGCAAATTTCATCTTAAAACATCGTGCAGGGGGGACACAACAGCAAACCCGGGTGATGCAGGTGAAAGTAAGACAGGAATTTTCCTCTGCAGGTTCCTCCTGTGAACGCAGGTTTCTGTAAGAAGGATATTGGATATTTTCTTTTTTTTTGTGGCTTTTTGCCCATTTTGTCCTTTTTTTATTTTTTTTTTTGCTCTTGAAGAGTTGAGGGGAAAAAATAAAAAAAAAAAAGCAGGTGGGGGTGTTAAAAAATGAGTGATTCAACGGGCAGAAAAGCCTGTTTTTCGACACTGATCTGGCGTGGATGTGATCTGTAATTTCATAAAGGATTCGTTGTAATTTAGTATTAATTAGTGGCCATTTATTACAAAGTGCTACGAGATGAGGTTTCTCAGCTGTATTTTATTGGCAGCTTCTTCCTGCGAAGGGAGAAACCCCAGAATGGGTGAACAGCCCCCCCCAAGTGGTGAATAACCCCCCAGAATGGGCAACCCCCGCCCTCAAACAGGCAAATCAGCCCCAAAATGGGTGAATTGACCCAAATCACCGGACTGGGCTCGATGTGGCTCCCAGGCTCTGCCAGCCCCGGAGCCGGCCGCGGCGTCAGGGTGCCCCCAGGTCCCCCGGGGCCGGGCTGGGGGCGCGGGGAGGGTCCCCCCTGCCCGGCGTGGCCCTGACGCCGTCTCTCGTCCCCGCAGCGGCGTTCCTGACACAGTCCGTGTGCCTGGACGACACGACGGTAAAGTTTGAGATCTGGGACACGGCCGGGCAGGAGAGATACCACAGCCTGGCCCCCATGTACTACCGGGGGGCACAAGCTGCCATCGTGGTCTATGATATCACCAACCAGGTAGGGTCCCCCTCCGCGCCCGCCGGGCACCGCGGTTAAACTGCCCGCGAGCCCCGGGGGGGGGGCTGGTGGCCCCGGGGGGGGGGCTGGTGGCCACAGGGGGGGCTCCCGGGTGCCACCTCCTCGCAGGAGGCTCTCGCCGTAGCGGTGGTCCCTCTAAGACGCCCGCCTTGCAGCGCAGCGGTGGGACGAGCCTTGAGTTCCCACCTCTGCTCCTAGGAAACGTTTGCCCGGGCGAAGACATGGGTGAAGGAGCTGCAGAGACAAGCCAGCCCCAGCATCGTCATCGCCCTCGCGGGCAACAAGGCCGACCTGGCCAGCAAGCGCATGGTGGAGTATGAGGTGAGCGTCAGGCCGGCGCGAGCCCCCCTGCCCATCCCCGGCGCTGCCGTGGGGGGACGTGCCGGGGCTGTGGCCACCGGGCCCTCACCCGGGGCCGGTCTCTTGCAGGAGGCGCAGGCCTACGCGGACGACAACAGCCTCTTGTTCATGGAGACGTCGGCCAAGACGGCGATGAACGTGAACGATCTCTTCTTGGCCATCGGTGAGGCGCCGGGGGGGGCTGTGGGGAGGGTCTGCCTGGGCTGCAGCCCCCCTGCCCAGGGCTTGTAGGGTGGCTGAGCAGGGCTGGTGCCTGTCGTGCCCTGTGGCCACCGTGGCTCCTGTGCCATGGGCTACCGGGGCTCAGCGCCGGGGCTGGCACCCGAGGGGAAACCGGGGGAGCGCCGGGGTGCTCGGGGCAGGGTCCTGGCCACGGGGCGACCCCCCGTCCCGCTCCCACCGCCCATCTCTCCCCCCTGCAGCCAAGAAGCTGCCAAAGAGCGAGCCCCAGAGCACGAGCGGCGCGGCGGGCAGGAGCCGCGGCGTGGACCTGCACGAGCAGAGCCAGCAGAGCCGGAGCCAGTGCTGTAGCAACTGAGGGGCCGCCACCGCGCGAGGAAGAGCCGAGACGTCACCTCCACCCCGTCCACCGCGCCTCACCCCCGCCCCGGCACACCGAGCCCCCGGCTGGACCCCGGCCCTCCCCAGAGCTCCCTCTAACTGCACTTTTTAATGCTTCGAAGCCACCACCACCCCCCCGACCCGTGACCACCCTCCCGACGGCGCTGGAACGACATCAGCCGCGGACTTTAACTTCCGAAAACAACAAACTCTTCTTCACTTTGTATTATAGGTGCAAATAGCGACCGATGCTCCGACCCCCCCCTCCTCCCTCGCCCACCTCCCCCCCGCTTCGCTCCCTCCGGGGTTCCCAGAGCCCCGGGGGGTGGCGGCGGCCTCGGGGGTTCACGTTGTGGTGTCCCAGCTGGCACCGGAGCCCCCGGGCGCCGCGGGGGGTTCCCAGGGGGCTGGCAGGGATTGCTTGGTCATTTTCTTTTCTTTTTCCCCCCCTCCTGTTTCTTTGGCTCTCGGGGGGGGAGGGAAGCTGCAGTGTCCTTCATTTCTTCCGAGGTGGCCTTTTTCGCTGGAGGATCGGAAGTGCCTGGGGGGGTTTTATAGGGGCGGGGGCAACTGCCCGACCCCGCTGGCCGTGGAGCCGCCGCGGCCGCCCCTTCCCCGCCATCTCTCCTCCGGCTCCGCGGTTCGTCCCCGTCCCCGCGGGCGAGGAGCGTCTCCCGTTTGCACTTTGGTCCCGGAAAGGTCCCGTGGGGCTGCGCCGTGGTTTGCTGCCCTTGGTGCCCCCCCGGGGGGCTCGGGGCTGACGTGGGTTTGTTTCTGCTTTCCCAAAGGAGCTCCGGGGCCGGAGAAACCCCCGGTTGAGGCGTGGATGAGTGGGCTGTCTGTCCCCTCTGTCCGTGGGGCTTTGGGGTCAGGCCAGGCCTCCCACCCCCCCCCCCCGGGGTCCTGCCTGCAGGGTGGGGGGCTCTGGGGAGCCCCCAGGGCCGTGGGTCAGCGTGGGACCCGCTCGCTCCCTGGGGCGGAGGGACCCGTCTCGTATGAAGCCCCCCACGGCGGGGCAGAGCCCGCGGGTGGATAAACCCCCTCCCCGCCGCGGGGCAGCGGGTCTGGCTGCCGGTGCTGTGCCGCTGCCGGCAGAGCCTCGTGCCGCCACGTGGGCAACGGTTGCGTCTCCTCTGGCGCCGGGGTCCGGCTGGCAAAGCCCCCCCGAGTCGGTGGCTTGTATTTAACCAGGGTGTGGGGCTGGGGACTCCAGTCCCCCCCCGTGACCCTCACCCCTGCCCAGGCCGTGCCGGCAGCCCCACATCTCCCCCCCTGCCCCCCCTCCACCATCTTCTCGCCAAAACCCTGGACCAAATCGGGGACACTGCAGCTTTTCTTCTGCTTCTCTTGGTTATTGTTATTATTTTGGGGGTTTTCTTTTTTTTTTTGGCTTTGGGAAAGCTCCTCCATCGCATTTACAATAACAATCGTGGTAACAGAACTCAACCCGCTGTATTTAATGTAAGTAAAAACCAAACAACAAAAAAGGAAGGAAAAAAAACCCACCCCCCCCCCACCTCTGTGTGCTCAGGGAGGGTTTGGGGTGGGGGGTGAATCGATCGGCGCCTTCCCCCGCCTGCTGGCATCTGGCTCCTGCCCCGTGCCAGCAGCCCATGCCAGGCCCCAGCCCTGCCCCGATAACGCTTATCGGGGTGCCAACTGGGCGGTGGCCACCGGGTGTTGGTCGCCACTCGCCCGGGGAGAAGAACCGGACACCCCGCAGTTGCCAACGGGGAACAACGTGGTGGGACCCTCTGTAGACCTGGCCCGTTAAATCCAGCGGCGTTGCCCCTTTAAGACCCCACTGGTGTTGCCCCTTTAAGCGCAGCCACAGGTGGACCCCGCAGCAGGTTGAAGCCACGCCCACGCTGCCCCCGTTATGGGAGGGGGCGTGGCCAGCGGGCTCGCCCCCCTTGAGGCCACGCCCATCGCCCCTCTCTTAAAGGGGCAGGGACCGGCGGGAGGTCGCGTTACCGGAGCCGTAACGCAGGTGCGCGGCGGGGCCGAGCGGGACCGGGAAGGGACCGGGGGGGGTCGGTACCGGGGCGGGGATGCCCCACGCGGGTCCCTGGTGCCCCGTTTTCCCCCGGGGGGGCCAGGGGGGCTCCGCCGGTAACGGTGCCCGGTGCCGGTGCCCGCCCCAGCCGCTCTCTCCCGCCCAGGTGCCGCCGCGATGCTGCTGCTCCGAGCCGTCGCCGGGCGCAGGTAGGAGCCGCCCCGTCGGGGCTCGCAGCGGACCCCGGTACCGCCGCCCCCGCCCCCCCCCCGCCCCGGGCCGGTCCCAGCTCCGCTCTCCCCGCAGGCTCCCGCCGCTGCCGCCGCCCCGCCGCGCCTGCTCCCGGTTCCCCGCCGGTAGCCCGGCCGCGCGGGTACCCCGGGGGGCGACCCCGGTGCTGGCGGCACTGCTGGGCCTCGGCGCCGTCCTGGCCTACGGAGAGCGGCGGCGGCGGGTGAGCGGGAGCGGGGGGGGCGGCCCCGGGGGGGGCGGAGTCCCGGGGGGGCGGTGGCGGGATGCCCGGATCCTCCGGGGGGGCGGACACCGTCGGGTCCTCCCCTGGGACGGGGACACCGGGGGGGGCTGAGTCCCGGGGCGGGGGGGGGGGCCGCTGGATCCCGGGGGGGCAGCACCGGGATGCCCGGATCCTCCGGGACCCCCCCGCTTCTCTGGGACCGGTCTAGCGGGGGGGCGGGGGGTGCCACGTCCCCCCCGGCTGCGGTCACTGCACCAGGGTGCTGGTTTGGGGGGACACCCCAGGGTCCCGGTGATGGGGGCACCCCCGGGGGGGGGGGCAGTGCCCCCCGCTGACGGGGCCGGGGTCCCCCAGGTGGCCCAGGCGGCCCAGGCCCCCCCCGCCCCCCGGTACCCCCAGTACACGCGGGAGGAGGTGGGGCGGCACCGCTGCCTCCGCGACCGCGTCTGGGTGACCCACGGCACCGAGGTCTTCGACGTCACCGACTTCGTGGAGCTCCACCCCGGGGGGGCCGACAAGCTGCTGCTGGCGGCCGGGGGGGCCCTGGAGCCCTTCTGGGCCCTCTACGCCGTCCACAACCAGCCCCACGTCCTGGAGCTGCTGCGCGAGTACAAGGTGGGGGAGCTGAGCCCCGCGGAGGCGCCGGCGGCCCCCGACACCGCCCAGGACCCCTTCGCCGGGGACCCCCCCCGGCACCCCGGGCTGCGCGTCAACAGCCAGAAGCCGTTCAACGCGGAGCCGCCGGCGGAGCTGCTGGCCGAGCGCTTCCTGACGCCCAACGAGCTCTTCTTCACCCGCAACCACCTGCCGGTGCCGGCGGTGGACCCCGGCTCGTACCGGCTGCGGGTGGAGGGGCCGGGGGGCCGGGAGCTCTCGCTGTCGCTGGCCGAGCTGCGCAGCCGCTTCCCCAAGCACGAGGTGACGGCGACGCTGCAGTGCGCCGGCAACCGCCGCACCGAGATGAGCCGCGTCCGCCCCGTCAAGGGGCTGGCGTGGGACATCGGGGCCATCAGCACGGCGCGCTGGGGCGGCGCGCGGCTGCGGGACGTGCTGCTGCACGCCGGCTTCGGGGAGGAGCGGGAGGGCGAGTGGCACGTGTGCTTCGAGGGGCTGGACGCCGACCCCGGGGGGGGCCCCGTACGGCGCGTCCATCCCCTACGGCCGCGCCGTCAGCCCGGCCGCCGACGTGCTGCTGGCCTACGAGATGAACGGCGAGGAGCTGCCGCGCGACCACGGCTTCCCCGTGCGCGTGGTGGTGCCCGGCGTGGTGGGCGCCCGCAGCGTCAAGTGGCTGCGGCGCGTGGCCGTGAGCCCGGCCGAGAGCCCCAGCCACTGGCAGCAGAACGACTACAAGGGCTTCTGCCCCTCCGTGGACTGGGACACCGTGGACTACTCGGCGGCACCGGCCATCCAGGAGCTGCCGGTGCAGTCGGCCATCACCCACCCGCGCCCCGGTGCGGCGGTGCCGGCCGGGGAGCTGACGGTGAAGGGCTACGCGTGGAGCGGGGGCGGGCGGGAGGTGGTGCGGGTCGACGTCTCGCTGGACGGCGGCCGGACCTGGCGCGCGGCGCGGCTGACGGGCGAGCGGCCGGCCCCGGGGCGCGCCTGGGCCTGGGCGCTGTGGGAGCTGCAGGCGCCGGTGGCGGCGGGCGCCGAGCTGGAGATCGTCTGCAAGGCCGTGGACGGCAGCTACAACGTGCAGCCCGACACCGTGGCGCCCATCTGGAACCTGCGCGGGGTCCTCAGCAACGCCTGGCACCGCGTCCGCGTCACCGTCACCCCCTGACCCGGCCGGCGGCTTTCCCCGCGCGCCCGCGGCCGCGGCGGCTCGAAGGTCGCTGCCGTTTACAGCCCCCGGCGTGTGAAAGTGGCTCCATAAAGATTGCGCAGTTTTATGGACTCCGCGGCTTCCTGGGGCAGCGCGAGGGCAGCGGGACGGGGGGGGACGGGGGGTGGCCCTGGGGGATTCCCCCGGCCCTACAGACCCGCTGCTCCTCCGCCGCGGGACCCCTCTGTCCCCCGGTAACCCTGGGACCCCCTGACCCCACGGGACCCCCTGACCCCATGGGACCACCTGGCCCTACGGGACCCTCTGACCCCATGGGACCCCCTGACCCTACGGGACCCTCTGACCCCACGGGACCCCCTGACCCCACAGGATCCAGGCCGTGACCCTGCAGCCCCCAGGACCCCCCATGGGACGTGGCCCCCCCGCCGGGGGCCCTGCGCCCTCCCTGCCCCGAGGGGACCCCCCGGCCCCATGGGGACCGTGTGTGTCCCCCCCCCCCCGGTACCGGGCCCCTTTGGGCCGCCACGGGGGGGGGTCCCGGTACCTCCCGGTGAGTCGCCGCTCCCGCCCGTGAGCATGTCCCCGCCGTATCGATTATCGGCTATCGGTTACCGCCTATCGGCTATCGATTACCGCCCCCCGCGGGTCCATCGATGCCCTCGGCGCTCGCCCCGCGCTCGGCGCTCCGCTGACCACCCCTGGGCAGCCGGCGGCCGCTCGATGCGCCGGCGCTCGACTGAGCCCCCCCCCTCGCCCCCCCCGCGCCGACCCATGGCGGCCGCGGCGCCCCCCTGCCGGCGGCTCGAGGGCGTCGGCGCTCGGCTGCGCGGCCTGGCTGCGCGCGGGGGCCGGAAGTGGCTCGCGGCGGGCGGGGGGGCCCGGGCCCTCCTCAGGTGAAGCCGCCGCCGATGGAGCCGCCGCCGCCGCCGCGGCCCTGAGCCCCCCCCGCCGCTCCCCCACGCCCCGCGGCCGGGCCGGGCCGGGGGGGCCCTCGCCGAGCCCCGCCGGTGAGAGCGGGGCGCTGTCGGGGGGGGACTGTCAGGGGCGGGGGTGCTGGGCCGGGGGGGGCAGTGGGGTGTGAGCGGGGGGGGGGGGGGGCTGCGGGAGCTGCCCCGGGGGTCTGTGCCGTGGGGGGGGGCTCAGGGCCGCGGCTGGGGCTGGTTGTGCGCTGCGGCCGTGGGGGGGTCGCGGTTTGGGGGCGGGGGGGCTGTGGCGGTGGGTACCGGGGGCTGCGCCCCGCGGTGGTCCCGAAACCTGCCCCGAGCCCGGTTCCCCCGGAGGGCTGGGGGGGGCCGGAGCCGGGCGGGCTGGGGGGGTCCCTCGCTCCTCGCGGGGGGGCAGCCCCGAAACTTGGCGGCTCCAGAGGACGGGGGGGGGCTGGGGGCGCCTCCCCCCATGGGGGCCGGCCGCGGTGCCCCCCCCGGCGGGCAGGGGGCGGCGGGGACACCCCCGGGTGCCGGAGCGGCGTGGCCGGTGAAATGACATTTGTGGGGAGCGATGGGCTGGGGGTCGGGGGGGGAGCCCCGCCGAAGGGCTTGTGATGGTCCGTGTCCCGGGTGCGCGGGGGGGTCCGTGGGTCCGTGTTTGGGGCCGCTCCCCTCCGCTTTCCCTCTTCTCTGCGTCTGTTTTTGGAGCGTCGGGTTCTGGGGGGGTTGGTGGCGCCTCTCGGGGGTTTTGGGGGGAGCCCCTTCCGAGCGCCTTCACACCCCGGTGGCTCCGGGGCCGTGGCTACTGCGGGCGCCGCTGTCCGGGCGCAGCCGTTGGCTCCGGAGCTGCTGCTCGGCTGCGCCACGGGGATGCTCAGGTGTGGGGTTCACCCCCCCGCTCCGTGCCACCCAGCCGGTGCCCCCCAGCACTCCCCTGTCCCCCCCGTTACTGATGCTGGAGCCCTTCCCTGGGGCTGCCCTCGTCTCCCCCCTGCGCAGGGGGCACCGGGACGGGCAGCGCGTGGCTGCGGCAGCTGGGGAGGAGCAGAGAGCGGGTACGAGCTCCCCAAAGCCCGGCCCCGGCTGCTGCCCGACTCCGTTCCTGTCGAACCCCCCGAAGAGGAGTCGCGGTGCCGACGACCGACTCGTTTCGCTCGCAGAGAACCGTCAGCCCCAACCCAGGGCCACGTGCCGATGCCCTGGCCCGGCTCCTGATGCCAAAGAGGGACCCGCAGACCAGGGCCGGGGTCTCCTTCCTGCGGTCCGTGTCCGTCTGTCCCGGTGAGCGCCGCAGAAGGAGCTTCTCTTTCCTCCCTCGCTGCCAGGGCGAAACCTCTCCTCACCTTTTGTGGCTCCCGCTGTAGCTCGGGGTTGTTGTTTACTGGTGTTGCGGTGATGCCCCGGGGGCACGGCGCGGGTTTGGATGCTGAACAAAGACCTCGGCTTGCTTTGAATTAAAACTTCACCGAAGTCGCTGCGTCTCGGGAGCGTGTTTAAGACGAGGGATTTTGTTTTGCGCTGCTTTGTGGTGCTGTTTCCATCAGCGGAGTGGTGTCGGGAGCGGCTCCGGCGAGGAGCAGCTACTCCAGGGGGTGAAGGTTGGTGAAAACCCACGTCTCGCCCGCCCGCCGCTGGCCCTCGCCTCGGTCGCTGATCCGGGGGCTGGATCCTCGCAGGGTTTCTCTCTCTTTTCACCTGTTTTATCTGACTTTAGTTGTAAAAAAGGACACAAATTGCGTCCGTGTTTGCTCAGTTCTTGGGTTCAGGCACCTGAAACGTGGCGTTACGGGGAGGTGGTGTCTGGTCGATAACCTGTGGGGTCCCGGGGGACGGTGTCAGACCCGTCTTTGGGGTCTCAGACTCCGCGGCGGGGCCGGGCTCACGCAGTGGGATCCAACCCCAGCGCCGGTGCCTGGCGCTGCGGTGGAGGGAGTTTTTCTTCCCGTCCCCACCGCGGCAGCCCCAGACCGTTCCCGTTGCCCCCCTCCCCGCCGTGCTCTGGCGTAGCCTTGGCCACAGGAAGGGTCTGTCCCCGGGTCAGCGGTGAGGAGCTGCCGTCCCCCCGCCGCAGCATCGCGTTAAATTGGGTTTTTTTAGCAATGACCCTTCATCTCATTTAATATATTTCAAAATATGGAAACAGCGGGAGCTGTGATAACGATAAACCGTGTCGCAACGCTTTAATTTTCGCTCTCCAAAGGCGACTCCTTCGCTTCTGCCTCTGTCGAGCCGCTGGAGCCGGGGTCTCCCCGGCAGCCGCAGGGCCCCTTCCCCGGCACTCAGCTGGGGGACGCCGGCAGGGTCGGGGCTCTCCAAACCTTCCCCCGGTGCTTTGAGATGTTTCAAAGCGTTTCCAACGCCGCAGACGTCGGTGGTTTCGAGCGGCCGTTTCGCTCGGCGAGCTGCTGTGTGCCACAAAGGTGGGGGAAAAAAGAGTCATCGTGTTGGAAAATAAAGGGCAGTTGATGGAAACGAGGGCTGGGAAAGAGAAACTGCCGGGACCTTCGCAGCGCTTGCTAATTCTTACCCCGCCAGGAGGGTTGGGGATGTTCCCCCCGAGCGTCTCCCCCCGGCACACGCCACTTCCCGGTGCGGTGCCGGTCTCACCCGTGCCGAGCCGAACCCCGGCGGTGCCTGGGATGTTCGGTGCCGAGGGAGGCTGGCGCTGGGCTCCCGAGGCGTCCTTCTGCCTGTCGACCAGCAGAGAAATGGGTCAGAGCGGAGGGTTTTGGTGTTCCTGGCTGGCTTCTGGCGGTAGCCGTGTGTTCACCCTCCGCAGGGGCTGTGATCCTGACCGCGCCCTGGCAGGCGCCTGGCTCTAACGGGGCTGGGGTCTCTCGTCCTGCCCTCACGGCGTCCAGAGAAGCGTTTCGCTGCCGGTGCCGAGCGTTCGGGGTTGTTTCACGGCGCTTGAGGTAGAACCAGAAGCACTGGGGGGAAATTAAGAGAAACGGGGGAAGATAGGGAAGGAAATAGGCTGGTTTTCCTAATGGCTGGTGGGGTTAAAACGGGCTCCGGAGGCAGCGGGCGGAGGGTGGGCAGAAGCAGCCCGCAGGGTGGGCAGGGTGGGATCCAAGAGGCTTTTCCCGTCTCTGGGATGTTTCTGCCATCCCAGGGTTAAGCGAGGGCGCAGGAGGGACGCCCGGGCTCGGCCTCGCTCGGGAGCCTCTCGCCGTTAGCGCAGAGGACGTTCGCGAGCTGCGCCGTGCTGGGATGGAGGTTCGTGTAAACTGGGCTAGTCCTGAGGAGGTTTGGGATTTCCCTTGAGCGTCGCTGCTTGGGGAAAAGTCCTTATTTCGGAGGGGAGGGGAGCGGGGAGCGCGCTGGAGGCTCGCTGCTCTAGTTTGAGCGCGCTCCGGTCTCCGATTCCCAAGTTGACGATCGCACCTGAAAGCTGGGAAGAAATTCCAGGGCCGGCGACGCGCTGCCTGCGCCCGGCGGGAGGTTTGTCCCCGCTCCGGCCCGGACCCCCCGCCCCGATCAGCTGCCAGTTAGAGCCAGCTCTAAACAGCAGAACTCCTGTCTCTAAAGCTGGGCTCGTTTTGGTTTTTAAGCAGCCGGTGTAATTGACAAATAAAAGCCATTTGGATGTATAAAACGTTCGTTATCTCCGCGGGGAGCCGAGCGGCAGGACACAAGGCAGATTTCCCTTTCATTTCGGTGCGGCGTTGGCAGGGCTGTGGCGTGTCAGCCTTCGCTCTCATTGCCCAAAACCCGACTCTTTTAATTGATAAAACGAAGCCGAGTGCTTTGGCTACGTGACCTCATCCCCCCGCTGCCACGTCGGGCACGAGCCGTCTGTCTGTCCGCACCGGTGACCCTCCAGCCCCCGGCTGGCCCAGGGGAGGGGGCAGCTGCTCTTCTCCCGTCTCTGCCCGCTCTGGGCGTCCCGGGTTTGGCTCTGAGAGCTGACGCCGTTCCCTGTGCCCGTGGCGGCGGTGGTCTGCGCGCGGGGGGTGAAACCCTCTGTGTTTACCTCCCATCACTGCCGGGGCCGCCACGTGCCAGAGGAGCGCCCGGCAAGTGCCGCTCATGGGGAGGGTCCGTGCAGCCCGCTGGGGTCGATGGGGAAGTGGGTGTTAAGCCCAGGGCTGCAAAGCTCCGTGGAAGGAGCGAGTAGCTCTGCTCCGAGCAGCCGCGGGGCCGCTGTACCGGAGGAGGAGAGCCTGAGCAGCTCCCGGGGGCTAACTCTGACTGAGCTCTGCTTTCTCTTTCAGCAAAGTACCTTAAGGATGGATATAGAAGACTGTAATGGACGATCTTACATATCTGGTATGTCTGATCTTGATTTTTGCCGGCTATTTTGGGTTGCTGACATTTTAAGGTGCTCGGTCTCGTCCTCTGGGTATGAGCTGCCCTGTGCGCCGTTGCTTTGCCCGAGAACATCAGCACGTTTCGTTGAGGATCTGGGAAGTGTTAGCGCCTGGGGCGTAATAAACAGCTAATTTAAAAAAAAAAACGGTGCCTGGGCTGAGCCTGGGAAGTTTGTGCTGAAGTTTCTGTGCTCGTGCGCTCGCTGCCGCTCGGGTGGGCGGCTGCCGGCGCTCACGGGTGAGATTTCGAGCCTCGCTGCAAGCTGAGAGGAAAAACATCTTTCCAGCCGTGGCTGCGCAGTCCCGGTGCCGAGAGCTCTCGGGGAGGCTGGTTGTTCCTCGAGGGCTCCTGGCTGCGCTCGCAAACGGGTGATGCAGCCCCGCTCTGCGGGACGCCGAAGGCACGACCCCGTGGTGGGCAGCAGGGTGGTGTTTAAGACCCCCGCGGGTGGGCTCAGCCAGCCCTGCCCGGTCCAGCGCCGTTGTCTGTCGGTGTGCGTGAGGTTAAACTGAGGCACTGGGGGGGTTTAGGTGAACTGGGCGCCTGCAGAACCCTGACTGGCAGCCGGTGTGGGCCGTAAGCGAGAGCTGGTTCGGTGGGATTTGTTCTTCTCTCGGGGTTTGGTGTTCGCAGCGGGGAGACCCCTCGGTTTGTCCATCTTTGGGGGACTGGAGTGAGTCCTGCTGTAGATTTAGAAGTGGCAAAGCCAGAAGAAACTCTTGTGGTTGCCGAACCCCAGCGACACGAGAGGCAGGAGGACGTCTGCGCCAGCCCTGCGAGCTGGAGGCCTGGGGGTGCTGGGGATGAATGGCTCAGCGGGGATGCGGGTCAGAAGTTGAAGCGCATCAGGAGGGCGAGGGGACCCCGGCTGTTCTGGGGAGCGGCGGCGGTGGCCGGGACGCGGTGCGTTGACAGAGCTGCGCGGGGGACCTTGCACAACGCCCCGCTGCATAAATCACGTCCCGTCCCGCCCGAGATCGTCCTCGGAGTTATTGTGTGCTCCTTCCTCCTGCGAAGCTTTCCTCCCGTCCCCGGAGGGTCCCCGCTCGGGTCAGGCGCTCGGCTCTTCTCGCGGCGCGGTTTGGGGTTGCCGGGATGTCTCCGTTAAATGACAACCCGCTGGCCGGGGTCCACGTGGGAGCGCTCGGCTCGGACGTCCCTGTCCCCTGCAGAGGGGGTTTGGGTGTCCGTGGCTGAGCCCTCCCCGTCCCCCGCGGTCCCTCGGTGTGCGTGGGCTGTCGGTGCCGGGGGTCCGAGGTGTGAGCAGCTCCCGGGACCGGTGGAAGGAGGGGAGGAGGGAAGGGCAGCATCGCAGGAGCTCTGGGTGCGTTCCCCGGTACGCAGCCCATGCTGCCCGGCCGGGGGGTCAGGGCAGGCCTGATGAGGATCAGCTAATCGTTAGGGTCAGGGTCAAGGCCGGCCAATTAGCTGCTTCAGGTCACCGAGGCGCTGCGGATCTGAGGCGGCTGGAGGAAACAAACAGCAGAGCTCTGGAGACTCGTTTCTGTGGAATATGTTTAATTAAACGCACTCTTAAAAAATACAAAGTTCATGTTTGTCAAACAGCGAGGGAGCCCAAAGCCCGGAAACTCTTCGTGAACGCGAAATACTTTTTGTCCTTTGAATTCTTCACAGAAAAATAAGTCTGTTTTGAAACAGCTCTGGTAGAGACGGAGTTGTCACCGCTGAGGGGGTAGGAACAAGGTGGAGGCGGGCGAGAGGCCTCTCCGTGCTGCACGCCGGCTCCTCGCGCTGTGCCCCTCTGCCCCCCAGAGCAGGTCTCCACAATTTTACCCTCTTTATTTGGGTGCCGGGCGCCTGAGGACAGGGTTAGACGCTCTCGGCTCCTCGGATAACTGGGCTACAGACAGACGAGCCGTCTCTTGCCTGACGTTCAGGTTTCCATTTGGGTTTTTTTTTTTTAGAGCAGATGAAATGTGACCCAATATTTCCTGAAACCTCGAGTCTGAGAAGTTATCGGAGAGAGAAATCGCTGAGAGACCATCGGACCCAGGCGCTGGGGTGGGATAGTGCTCAGCTCTAGGCGGCGGGCACCTGCCCACCTCCCCGGGGCTCCCAGCCGCTGTCGGGGGTCCCGGTGTCAGCCCCGCTGCTGTGGGGGGGTGATTTTTGGAGGGGGGTCCTGGCCGAGGTCCGTGCGGCTCTGCCTGGGCTCGGCAGCGATCCCTCCCGGGGGAGCAGAGGCTCTTGGCAGCGCAGAGGTTCGCTGGCCTGAGCCCTGTTTCGGGACCAGCTCGGTCGTCCCTTGGTGCTTCCAGTCAGGAGATGGGGGATCCTTTGGGATCAAAAGGATCCTTTGGGATCGGAGGGTGAAGCTGGCAGCGGAGCTGAGCTTCGAGCTGAGGACGGGAGGCCATGCCCTGCCTTTGTGCTGGAAGGACTGAGGAGAAATTAACTTTTTTTCTCCTTAATGTTTAATTTAAATCCTTGTTCGGGGGTTTTAACCTTTTTCCAGTACACGGGGGATTGGCAGCAGCTGGGGACAGGCTGTGAACCAGCGCGGCGGGGTCCTCCCTGCCCTCGGCAGCGCCCGGGTGCTTTGGTGGTGAGCCCCGACCTCGTCCTCGGGGTTACACCGGCCCTGGGAGCAGGAGGGTCGGGGTCTGTGGGACGGGGGCTGCACACCGGGGTGGGCTCACGGGAAACGCCGCCTGCAGAGGGTCCCTGCGATGCCAGCGCGAGGCCGCGGGCTCTGGCCATCGGGTGCGGGTCCGCTTGTGTGTGCAGAGCACTTGGCGGGGGTGAGGTGCCTCTTCTGGGCTGTGCTTGGGGTCTGGACACGCCGGGTAGCTGGGGGGGGTTTAACATGAGACACTTCTGCTCCCGTTCTGGAGCTGAGGACCGAGGCTTCGGCGTCCCCATCCCTTACGGGTGCGGGATGGCCGGAGCCCAGACGAGCCATCGCTGACATTGGGGATGACACCGTTCTCCCTCCGACCATCAGATCCTCTATTTCCCACCGGTATTTTGGGTGCTGTGCCTGGTGGCTGAGCCCCCCGTGGGCAGAGGGCAGAGCAGAGACCCCACAGCATCACCCCCCATCCTCTCCCTCCCTCGAGCGTCGTCCCCGGCGCGGCTCCGCGCTCTCCGAGGGCCGCGGCCGCGTGTCCCCGCGCCGGGGAGCGCCGCAGCCCGGGTTCCCGCTCGCCGTGCCGCCCTGACTGTAAAATGACGGTCGTTTCCCTCGCTTCCAGGAATCTGCTCTTCCTGGAAGGTGAGTGGCTGCGTGCGCCCTGCCAGCGACGCAGACATGCACGCGCAGCCGGGGCTCCAGCGCTGTTTCCAAGGAGTTGGCTGTGATAACACTCCAGGGTATCTCCAGCAAGGTAGAATAACGCGAGTTAAACGGGAGCCGGCGGGGGGGGGCGGCGGGAAGGATCCTGAAATAACTCGGTGCCGTCTCCGCTCGCGCTCCCTGCGCGGACGAGCAGGGGCGCAGGGGCCGTGCGTGATTTATAGGTGTCTGCAACCCCCTGTGCTGGCAGGGAGGAGAGGGGAGGAAAGGCCTGACCCCCCCGAGGTGCCCGTGGAGGCCAACGCGAGTGAGGTGGGCTCAGGATGCCGCTTGCGATGTGCCGAGACCCTTCGAGAGGGTTGGGCTCACCCCGCGCAGCGGCTGCTGGGTTTTCGGCCTCAGGACGTGCCCCCAGCCCGCAGAGCAGCGCGGGGGGGTTCCTCCCTCTCCCCTCGGCAGCAGGGGCTCGTTGTTCAGCCCTCGTTGACCTCTCCCGCTGCGGCTGGCGGCGCACGCAGGCTCCGCGTGGCAGCAGCTTGCTGGCCTCGCCGCGGCGTGGGGAGGGCAGAGGGAAGGGTCCTTGAAGTCGCTCCCACTGTGACCCCGGGAGGAAAGAAAACCCTTTAAAAGGCTGCTGGGGAGGGCGAGGGGGCTGCTGGGGCGTCCCAGCTCGGCCCCGGTCTCAGATGCTGTCTCACCGGGGGCCGTTACCGTGAGCGATTCCCATGCCCAGCGAGGCCGATGAGCTCAGCGTCCCAGCAGTCGTCAGACAATGGGATGAACTGGGCTCGGGGAGCACCGAGAGGAGAGTTTCTCCAGATCCAAGTATTTAGAAATCGCATTCCCAGCTGTGCTAAAGGCGTTCACGGAGCTTCTGCGCTTCCCATCACGAAGCTCCGCCGCTCCCGGCCCTGCGGCATCGCCCAGGAGTGGCCGCTGCGGGCGGCTGCCCGGCCCTCGGGTGCGCGGTGGGGAGGGCTGGCAGGGACCGGGGGTTTCCTGTGTGCTGGCAGCCGGGCAGGGCTCGCTGGAACAGAAACCTGCTAGCCCCCGAAGGGGAAAAAATGAGTCTGGCCTGCGCAAATGCCTCGGGGTGATCCGGGCTTGCTCCCGGCAGGCAGCGGTACTGCCGAGTTAGCCTTCCAGCACGGGTGGGCAAGGGGCTGCGGGGGTCCGTCGGGGTGGGCTCGGCGTCCCGGGGTGCGAGGATTTGCCTGGGAGTCGTTGCTTCAGGGGGGACTGTTGGGGAGGGGACCCCGGTGCCGGGCGAAGGGACCTGCAGGACACTCGAGTCGGCCTGGCAGCGGCACGGGTCGTTTTGGTGGGGACACACGCTTGTGCGCGGGGGGTGGCCTGGCCCCCCGCCCCGGCTGGCACACCCTGGCACCGCAGAGCCCTCCAGCGTGCCGTGCCGTGCCGACCCCTCTCCCCTTCCACAACCTCTCTGCGAGGAGAGCAAAGTGTGCTGCAGCCGTTGGCTCGGGGCTGCGGTGTCTGAGGAGGTCACGGCTGGAGGACCATCAGGGTAAAAGCCGCGTCCTCCAGCCCCCCACGGGCCCACCAGCAGCCCCTTCCCACAGCAGCGGTGCTGGGCGGGGGGCTTGGCGGGGAGAGGGCAGCGGGGTCCCCCAAGCCGTGCTTCATGCGCCCCTCACTCGTGTTTCCCTCCTCCCAAAGGCAGTGGGGATTCCTCGCTGGAGAAGGAGTTCAGCTCGGCGATCGTGGGGCCCGCGGTGAGCACGCCCAACAGCCAGCACTCCTCCCCGAGCCGCTCGCTCAGTGGTGAGTACGCCGACTTCACCGGGAAGCGCCGTGCCAGGGGCCGCGTGTCCCGTCCCCAAACCCCGCACGCTCTCAGGCGTGACATAAATTGTGACTTCCCGCTGTGACAGATTCTCTCTGAGTCCGACTCTTTGTTTTCCAACCGAAGAGGATAAAACCCTGCTTCGGTCTCCGTGCGGAGCCGCTGCCCCGTTACCCATCCCAGGCACCAGCTGCTGCTGAGCCCGGAGCCGTTCAGCTCGGCCGTGGCGATGCCACGGAGTCGGGGTTGTTCCTCGTGGTTGTGAGCTGCACCGTGACCGCCAAGAGGCGGCACGTTCCAGACTGTTGATGGTCACGGCTCTGGAGGGGCCGCAGAGCCACTGGTTGCTTTGGAACAAGTTATTTTTTTATATCTATTGGGGCAGATAGAAGTTATTTGTGTTGCTGCGGGAGGTTTGGGAGCCCCTGGGATACACCGGGAGTGCCCCGGGGTGGTGAAACCCCCCCCAGCTCCCAGCCTTCGCCTGCCCGTGCCCAGTTGTGCCTCTGCCTCCCCGCAGCCGGTGGCTGGCACCCGGCAGGGGCCTGCTCCAGAAACGGGACCGGTGTGGGGAGTCTCCTGCCCACAACGTGAAACTTCCCGTCTCCTTCCCCGTCTGCTGGTGGAGTTTTTGCCTTTTTACTTATGAAACTGCTTGTTAGCTGATGTTTGAGAACTCCCCCAGTACAACAGGTCCGATCTCCGAGTCGGGGCAGCCCGTCCCTCGCCCCGGCACGCCGTCCCGGGGAGCGGTGAGGACCGTCACGCTCCCCTCGTGCGCTGGGGACGCTGGCACAGGGACGCTGCTGCCGCCACAGCCTTCCCGGGGCAGCAGCCGAGTTTCCGTGCGTGCCGCTAAGTCGTGGTGACGCACGAGGAGGAGGAACGCTGGGACGAGGCGGCGAGTCCCGCTCTGAATCGCGCTCTCGGTGTTCGAGAGCCGACGGTTGGGCCGTCGCTACCGGATTGACTCAGCCGACACCGAGAATACCGGCGTGGCTCTGATCCTCCCTCCCTCCCGGCCTCCAGCGTGTCGCTTCTCCAGAGCAGGGAAACTCCCCCGTGATTTATCGGCGTGGGCTCCCGGCGGTTTGGTGATGGGACACCTCTGGGTCAGTCCCGGCGTTTGGAGGTTGCTCTTTCTGATCCAGGATAAAATAAACCCACAACGTCACGTTTTCAGGAGCGGGAATGTCATGAATTAGCTCTGCTGCCGTTTTTCCCTTTTATCACTTGTGATTTATTTTACATTCGCCCCATAAAAGCGCTCAGAAGCTCTGCGAAGAAGGGGAATCTTGGCTTTTTCGCAGAGGTTCTGAGATGTAACGCAGCCTTTTCGCTTGATCAGAAGCAAAAGGACCAGAGCACGTGGACTGCCTGCAAGGACAATACCGATCCCTTCCCCTTCAGCAGCAGGACGCCGGTGATGGTGTTGCCTCTGATCTGACTTGACTTCACAGCTGGTTCATCCAGCAAGCGCCGTGCCCCAGAGGAGCAAGAATATTATATAACCTGTGCTGCCAGCAGAGACTTCTCTCCAGTGAGACCGGACTCCGCGTTGGTTCTGAAAGGAGAATTGCAGAACAATAGCTGGCCTCCCTTCTATGCCCAGGAAAAAAACAAGTCCCCAGGGGGATGGGAGAGAAGAAAAAAAACAACCAAAAAAATCAAAGCGCAGCAAAACATCAACTCGTGGGGGTGGCTCCTGCCACCGAGGGGAGCTTCTGGCTCCATGTTGGTGCAGGGAGGTGTCGGTGTGCGCTGGGTCTCCCGGGTGCTCCCAGGGCAGCGTGGTGGCACCGGCCAACACAGGACGAAAGTTGTGCCCCCCCCAAGAATGCTGAGCCGCAGAGCCCGGGCAGCAGCCACGGTGGCTCTGGCCCGTGGCTCAGCAGACGCTCTGGAAGTGCCTCCGATTGCCAAGGGCGGGTGTCGGCGCAGCTCGCGTTGCCTGGAGCCTCTCTGGGAAGGCGGCATTGTCTGCCGCGAGCATCCAGGAAGGGCAGGAGGGGAGCGAGGGCCAGGATTCCTGGGCTCTTCACCCGGCAATAAACCCCACGCAGTCTCGGATGAATCACTTCCATGCTGCTGCTCCTCGTTAATCCCCGCTCCCGAAGCGGCACCTGGCTCTGGGGGAGAGCCAGAGCCCTCTGCGGAAGGGGAGCTTTCCCCTGCGGGTGCCTGGCTCCTCGGGGTGCATCTCTGCCCTTCCCGGGGGAGCGGGAGGTGCGGGACTCCCCAGGACTGGGACCATCTCCCCAGGACTGGGACCATCTCCCCAGGACTGGGACCGTCTCGCTGCCGCCATCTCCGGTGTTGGCGCATCCTCCTGGCCCGGTAAGCCACCCAAAGCCTTCCTGCTCGCCCACGGGGACGGATCATGGTCCTGCCTCAACCAATGTGAGAGTTTGCTCAGACCCTCCCCAGGTTTTAAAGGTCAAATCCTCCGGATGGTTTGGTTTGGTACCGGGACGTTACCAAGGTTTTCTCACATCCCCTCGGCTGTGGCTGCCGGCGTGCCGCGGGCGTCCCCGGGCCGTGGGCGAGCACTCGCGCTCTCACAAAGAGCTGAACGAGCCCCGGGGGTCGAGTCAGCCCCAGCTCTGGGAGCCGCCGGGGTTTCTGTGTGGCTGCGCTCAGCCCGCGCCGTTCTCACGCCCGTCTTGGCCGCTGCCATCTCCCACCCTCCGGGCAGCAGCAGAGTCTCCTTTGTGTATATAAAGTTCAGTTCCTCCAGCCCCCACCGTTCTCCTCTTAAGGGAGTGGGAAGAGCCTCCTGCTTTAAATGGAAGAAATAAGAATCTGATATTTAAAGGGATTCTGTAAATATTTTGTTTAAGCCCGTGGGCTCGGTGCGTTGGCCATGTGGGTGACCTGGATTCGACTCTACTCCACCGTCATCTTCCTCCGGCCTGCCAGGACCAGCGCTGCGGGAGCAGGTAGTGGGTGCGACCGGCGGCTGTCCCCGGCCGGAGGGCACCGAGGAGCCTCCCCGGGGGATTCCCTCTCGCTCCCGGCCGCTGGCGATGCCTTAAAGCGGGAGGAAACTTCCCAATTTGATCATTTTTAAAGACTGGCTCTTCAAACGGGCGACTTTGCGCTGAGGCTGAGGGTGTCCCGGCAGCAGCTCTCCCTCGAGCAGAGGGTACGGAGGGAGGGAGCGTGCAGGATGCGGGTGGATCACCGGGAGGTGGCAGAGGGAGGAGAGGGAGAGGTTTCCCTGTCCTTGCCTCTCCCGGTCCCCGCAGAGCCGCGGCTCGCTGGCAGCGGAGCGGTCGCCGTCGTCTCGGGGAGTGTTTGATTTGTGGCATTCCAGAGATCGTTAGAGCAGCCGGGAATGTAGGTCAGGGCTGGCGCATCCCCTCGCCAGCCTCCGCTCCCGGTGCCACGCGAGGAGGGAAAGGTGGCGGCGGGGAGGGGAAGCCGGGGGGCTTTGCTGCGGCACAGTGCCCACCCCGTGCTGGGGAGACCCCCCAGCTGCCCTGGCCCCGTGCCCCTCCGTCGCCCGGCTTCGGGGGGCTCCTGCAGCCCCACGGCTCTGGCTCCTGCCCCCGCTGCTCTTGGCTGGGCCAGAAGTGCCGCGGCTCCGGGCAGTCGCCAGCCCTCGGCCGCGGGACCTTTCCCCGCTCCCCAGCATCACTCGCATCCCTTCCCTGGTTCCACACAAGCTTTCTCAGGGTTTTCGGTGCCCAAACGCCGCCCCGCAGGTGTCCACGGGTTCATCCCCTCCCTGGCTGGCCGTGGTTCCTGCGGGGAAGGGGCAGAGCTGGGAGCTGGGGCAGCCAGGGCCGCTGGTGGGGCCGAGCGGGGGGTTTTCAGGCAGGACCATCCCCTTCGGTTTCTTTTTTCTGCCTTTGGATGGTTGGTGGGGCCCAGGTGTGGCAGCAAAGGTGAGGACTTGCAGCGAAGCGACGTCTTCTCTAGCGAGCCGAGATTCGCTCTTCAAGAGGCTCGTTGGGCTCTTTGTGGCAGCAGATTTTGAGCCTTTGCTGATCCAGAGAGCCAACACTCGGTGTCTTTGCTTCCTCCGCACTCCTTTCAAAGCACCAGGGGTTTCTCTTTCCCCTTCTGCCTTTTGAATCCAGGGAACTAAACGTTTTCTCCTCCAGTCGGTCGCCTTTCGAGGCGGGATGCAGAGCGGTGATCTTTGGGGTGTGCAGACATCACCCAGCCCGTACCCTCGCGTGAGCCCTGTTCGGTGTCTGTTCTCGAGCAGCCAGTGCAATAAGATGCTCGTTTATCGCACACAAATCACTTAACACATCTTGGTATTTCTTTTAGGAGCCAGCCCTGCCTGCGCCGTGCTCCCAACTTTAACTTCAGAGTTTTTTCCTCCACTGACTTTTATCCCTTCTGCCTCCTCGCAGCAAACTCGATCAAGGTGGAGATGTACAGCGATGAGGAAGCCAGCCGGCTGCTGTCACAGGACGACCGGATGCTCGAGAAGGAGGACAGCGTGATCGTGGAGGACTCGCTCTCAGAGCCCCTGGGCTACTGCGACGGGACGGGCCAGGAGCCACACTCGCCCGGTGGCATCCGGCTGCCCAACGGCAAGCTGAAGTGTGACATCTGCGGGATGGTCTGCATCGGCCCCAACGTCCTCATGGTGCACAAGCGCAGCCACACCGGTGAGCCGCAGCCTGGGGCCGGCGGTGCTGCCGGGGCAGGGGCAGGGCGGGCTCGAGGGAAGCGGATTTCTGAAGCTGGTGGGCACAGATGCCAGCGGCGGGGGTCAGGGCCGAGATGCCGGCCCCGGTGACGGCAGCCAGAGGATGCCAGTGAGGAAAGGTCCAGGAGAGCGCACGTAGCCGGGCGTTCCTCGTCGCTGCCCGACCTCCCGCAGCAGGGCTGTCCCTCCCCAGGCTGGGGGTCGCACCCAGAGCCCCACGTTTGGGGGTTCACCGAGGGCTTTCCCTCTCAGACGCGCTCGGCACCGCTGAACCCACGAATGCCTCGAGTCTCCCGGGCTGTTGGTTCGAGAGCTGCTCCTCTGCCGACTCGGCAGATGCTTTTAACAGGGGTTTTCACCCGCTGCTCTGGTTTACAGGAGAAAGGCCGTTCCACTGCAACCAGTGCGGAGCCTCCTTCACCCAGAAGGGAAACCTCCTGCGCCACATCAAGCTGCACTCCGGCGAGAAGCCCTTCAAGTGCCCCTTCTGCAACTACGCCTGCCGCAGGAGGGACGCGCTCACCGGCCACCTGCGGACGCACTCCGGTGGGTAGCTCTGGCGGGCCGGGGAGGGGACGAAACCAGGGGGCTGAGCCCAGCCTCCAAAAGCACCAGGCTCCAGCTTCTGACCCGCAGCAGCCAAACTTGCTCTCATGTTGGCTCCCGGCGTGCCACGGTCACGGCACCGACCTGCCGCGGGTAGAGCATGGGGGAGGCTGCGTCGGTGTCTGGTTTATGGGCTGGGAACTGCGCTGACCGGGGCTTTGTGCCGCTGCGTTCCAGTCGTTCTTTTTTTTCTTCTCAGCGAGGGTCGTTACACACTGGAAGGGGCTGCCCAGGGAGGTGGTGGAGTCACCATCTCTGGAGGGGTTTAAGACAAGACTGGACATGGCACTTAGTGCCCTGGTCTAGTTGCCATGGTGGTGTCAGGGCCATGGTTGGACTCGATGAGCCCCGAGGGCTCTTCCAACCTCATTGGTTCTGTGACTCTGTTCCTGGGGGTTCCTGCGTCTCCTTCTTACAAAGATAAATGGTTCATAGATTTTATTGAGTCGAGATAGGTCCCACCCTCGGGTGTGCCCTGCCCCAGCGAAAACGGGCGCCCGGGGGGGGCGTTTGTTTGGGTGTTGTTTTGACATTGTCCTTTTCAAATGTGACATTTGAGATGTGGTTTTCACCCTCCCGGTTCCGTGATGTAACGGCTGGCGGGGGCCAGGGCTGGGGGTGACGCGCGCCCGCCGCCCCCCGCCTTGTGATCGTTCTCCCTTGATTTGCGCGGTTCGGCGGCGCTGCCGGGGCTGTTGACGTTCACGCAGGTGGCTTTGAACACCTGCGACTCGCTCCTCTCTAACCTTTTGAGTGGAAATGAGCGTCGGGCGCCTCCTTGCAGGAGGAAACCTGCCCCCCCGTTCTCAGCACAGCCCAGATATCTGCTCCCCCCTCGCAGCCTGGCCCAAGAGCCCCCTTTTCGTTAGGTTTCTGCCCTGAGCCCTTCCCAGGGGGAGGGTGCGATGCTCTGGGTTTAAGGTCCCGTCTTGCTGTGGACGAATCTGCTGTGTCCTTTGGGAGTTTATCATCCCCCCCCACACGCGCGTCGGGGTCTGGGCGGTTGGACCCCAGGAGCAAGGTGCCGAGCCTGGAGCGGGGCTGTTGGTCCTCACCTGGCGTCTGCGCAGGAGGAGGTTCAGGGGTTCGCAGGAGCTTCCTCTCCGCTGGGTTTTGTCTGTGGATGCCAAGGGACAAAGCTGCTGCGATGCCGAGGTGATCAGGAAAGAGTCGGCTTCACCCGGGGGAGGAGGTGATGTTGGCAGCCTCGGGCTGTGCCGGTTAATGGGGCGAAATGCCAGAGAAATCCTTCCCCTGTGTTCCTTCCTCATCTCACAGGGGGAAGCAAGAAGGTGGTGGTGGGAGGCAAAACCCCTCGAGAGAGCAAAGAGCGTGTGTCCCCTCCTGCCCCACTCGGAGGGTGAGGGAGGCCGGGCTCGGTGACAGCCCGGCTCGGTGACAGCCCAGCTCGGTGACAGCCCGGCTCGGTGACAGCCCGGCTCCCCGCCGAGCACCGCATCCTCGGACCAGCTGAGCCGCGGCCGCTCTGCCTCGAGGCCTTCGGCTCTCCCGATGAGTCTGGAGCGATCAGCATCATCCACCTCCCTCCCCTCGGAGCTCGGCCGGCGCGGAGCCACGCTCCATCTCGGGCAGCGCTGCGTCGGCTCGGGGAGGAGCAACCCAGGGCTCCGGCGCCCGGCGGCTCTGCCCTGTGCCCGTGCAGGGTGCCACTGACAAGCCCCTGCCTGGGGACCTTCAGCGCGTGAGGTTTTGGCCGGGGACGGGTGCTCTGAAGCTGGGCAGCTCCTGGATTTTTGGATAAAACCCTTCCAGCGTGTGTGGGGCAGCGTCCCTGTGGGAAGGTCTGCGTCCTTCGCTTCGTGTGAACCCTCCCGTCCCCTCCGTGCCGGGCTGTGGGGTGTTACGTGGCTGAGCCCCGTTCCGGGAAGCCGAGAGGTTTGTGCGGGCGGACGCGCAGAGCCGAAACCGGGGGCACGTGCTGCGCGTGGCAGCGGCTCCCGTGGCTGGTGCGACCCCGCTCCGAGCCCGCCTCGTGCTGGCAGGGGCTTCAGGGGACCCTGAACCACCCAGACCCAGGGGTGCAGGGTCAGTTCTGGACTCCTGGGTCGTGTCTCCTCCTGCGGGGCGAGATCCCCAGCTCGGGCTGTGCCCATCCGCCACGTTCGCCCTCGATGAGCGTCCAGAGGTGGGTCCTTGGCAGAGCCGTGCCGGCGTCTCCCCGCTGCCAGGCACGGAAAGGGTCGCCGTGAGTCCTTCAGTCAAGGGACACAGAAATGGGACGAGCCCTCGCAACATATCAAACAAAAATTAGTCTTTATGGGAGCTAATTACTAAGAAAACCTTCATTTAATGTGGATTTCACAGGCGAAAGTCTAGCGGTTGCCCTGCCTGGGTGGAAGGCAGCGGGGCTCGGCTTTCCCTCCCTCTGCCTTAACTAGAGGCATGTGCGTTTCATGCCGTCCCCATGAGGGACGCCGAGCTTTCATCTCGGAAGATGTGCCGTCCAAAAAAGCGAGGTATTAAACCCCAGATCAAACACGCTGCGTTGCTCTGAAATAGATCAGAAGCTGGAGCCCACACCCGGGACAGCCCAGACGAGCCGCCGGCCCCGCGAGACCTCCCTCCCTTTCAGCCCTCGCCGCTTCGCAGCCCGGTAAATAAACGAACCTGGGGCTCGTGCTCAGGGGGAGCCTTCGTGTTTGTTGGACTGGGGCAGAAGAAACTTCTCCTGGCGGCGAGGAGAGCGTCCCCCTCGCTCGCACTGTGGGCATTGCACGAGTGAGGAATTGGGAGCTCGCTGCTCGCGGGAAGCCTCTCGCTCGCGTTAGGTGACAGAGGGACCGAGGCACGAGCCCGTGTCGGTGGGTAAATGATGAAGAACAGGCTGAGGAGTGCAAGGAGAAGTGACTGATCGTGAGGCCGAGCCCAGCTCAGGATGGAGCCTCCCTCCTTGTCCGGCAGCTGCCGTAAAACCCCGTCCCTGAGCCGCAGCCGACCCCGGCGAGGGCGAGCCCAGCACGAACCGCCCTGGCAGGGCAGAGCCCCGGAGGAGCCTCAGCCTTTGCTGCCGAGGGGTGTGGGCAGGGGGACAGCTCGGTCCCCACGTCCCCAGGGAGGGCCGGGGAGAGGTTTGCACTTGTCAGCGGCTCCTCCAGGTTGATTCCTAACGTGGAGCTTCGGTGGTGAAACCCCCAGCGGCTCCCGGGCTCCCGGCTCTGCCCCCGGCCGGGCTGAGGTGCCAGGCTGGGACCCGGTGCGGGTGCAGCATGTGTGGACGCAGCCGGGCTCCTCGTTGGCCGCCGTGGGGGTGTTTTTGGGCAGGATCCGGTAGGGGCTGTCCCAGGAGGGGCTGAGCCCCCTTCCCGGCCGCGGTGCAAAACACTTCACATGAATCCAGGTGACGAGGCTGGGGCGGGGAGTAAACACGAATTCACCTACAGCCACAGAAAATATGGGGTTTTTTTAACAAAGCAGTTAAAGGTTAAACCACAAGCTGCAAAAAAACCCCCAAAACAACCCCGTCAGTCTGACAGGAACAGAAAGAGCCCGGTCCAGGCAGCTCGCTCCGCCCCGAGCCTCGCGCCAGAGCCGGACAGGGCGAGTGTGACGCAGGCGGAGGCCGTGGGGCTGGGGGCTGGCAGCCGTGGGGCAGGGGGCTCCAGCTTCCAGCAAAAGCGGCCGATTTCGGGGCATCTTTTTTCCTCATTAGCATCTTTGCTAACGAGCTGCCTCCCCTAAACGGTGCCTGAGCGCAACCAGCCCGTGGCAGCGGGTCCCCTGCGCCTGGATCCCTTTATCCCCCTCCTAGCCCGTGTGATGGGGTGGGCACCGCCGTGCCCTTTCCCCCGCGCCCTCACGTACCACCGTGATTACACCTAATTAGCAATCAGCGAGCGGCACGAAACCCCCACGTCAGCATTTGCGTTTCCCCGTGCCCGGCGCAGGCGGCGGCTTTGCCATGCGATGGAAACTGCGGCGGGGCTCAGAGATGCCCTCTCCCCTCGGGAGGGGCCGTGATTTTTTGACTATAAGTAGTTTAAAAAGCCGGGGGGGTGCAGGTGCCCCCCTTGAGCGTTGCCTTGGCCCCGGGGTACCCGGAGGTGTGCCACGTGGCCGGGCGGCTGCTGGAAACCCATCGCTGGTGTCGCGGGAGGTACAAGCCGGGTCTGAGGCGTTTTGGTTGAGGTATCTGGCCAAATTATGATTTATTTTCATAGCTCCCCACCTGTCAAAATCCAGGAGCGCCCAGTCCTCCTCCTGCAGCGCCCGGGCAGGGAGCGGTGTCCGAGGGGGGCAGATGGTGGTGAGGAGGAAGGCTGAGGCCGAGCTGGGCACCGCAGGTCCCAGCCCTCGCTCTTGGGCCATGCCGGGCAGGTCCTTTCCCCGCGGTGGGCTGGCGCGAGGGTCTGCTCTCACCGCCGGGCTCCGCTTTGCCTGTTTTTCGCAGTCTCCTCCCCCACCGTCGGCAAACCCTACAAGTGCAACTACTGCGGGCGCAGCTACAAGCAGCAGAGCACGCTGGAGGAGCACAAGGAGCGGTGCCACAACTACCTGCAGAGTCTCAACACTGAACCGCAGGCGCTGGCCGGCCAGCAAGGTCAGTGCCACGGGTCAGGACGGAGCCCCGCTGGCTCCCCGGCTCCGGGGACACCATGAGGGGTCCCAGCAGGGTGGGGAAGGGGGGGTGCGGGGTCACTTTCCAGCCCCGTCTCTGGCGTTGAGCTTCAGGGACATCCTTCCCGTTAGCAAAAGGGGTGCTGGGGGGGGTGAGCTCCCCGTGCCCCCGCGATCCTGGGGTGAAAGGTGCTGTGCAGACCCCGGACGCTGACCCGTAACGTGCGGGACGCGGCGGTGGCGGAGCTGCCCCGGCCAGCGGCGACGCGGGGCAGGTGCCTCCCGGACGGGGCTGGGAGCCGGCCAGAGGAGCGAGGGCACTTCGGTGCGTTGAAGCCGGCTCCTCTTCCCCGAAGCGGCAGGAGCGGGGCCGGCGCGATGGAGGAGGGGGGCCCCGGAGCCCTGCCGTCGGCCGGTCCCAGCTAGCGGAGAGGGCAGGAGCGGCCGAGAGCCGCGGGGTCACCGGCCTGGGTCACGCCGTCCCGCCCCGTCCCACCCAGCTCAGCCCGGGTGTCCCCTTGTCTTGCCAGGTGACGAGATGCGGGACCTGGAGATGGTGCCGGACGCTCTGCTGCACCCCTCGTCCGACCGGCCGACGTTTATCGACCGGCTGGCGAACAGCCTCACCAAACGGAAACGGTCGACGCCTCAGAAATTCGTGGGTAAGGGGATTCCCCCCACAGGGGAGAGGGGGAGAGCCCCCGGGAGCCGGGACCCCCCCCCGGGAGCCGGGACCCTGCGCTCGGGCACGCGGCCGGTGTTGGCACAGCGCCTTTCACCCCACGGTCCTGGGACGGGGCAGGTCTGGGGAGGGAGAGGACGGTGGGGGGGGCCAGGGCTGCACCCCAGAACCCACCCACCTGCTCTGACGCTGCCCTCCCTCCCGGCAGGGGAGAAGCAGATGCGCTTCACCCTCTCGGACCTCCCCTTCGACGTGAACTCCGGCTTCGAGAAGGACGTGGAGATGGTCTCGGCCCACCACCCCCTGGACCCCTCCTACGGCAGCTCCCTGTCGCTGATGGGGGGCGGGGAGCACCTTCGCCCCCTCCGCCTGCCCCCCACAAACTGCATCTCCGAGGTCACCCCCGTCATCAGCTCCGTCTACACCCAGATCCAGCCGCTGCCGGGCCGGCTGGAGCTGCCGGGGAGCCGGGAGGCCGCCGAGGGGCCCGAGGAGGGGCCGGACGGGGTGCCGGTGGTGTACCGGGGCCGGGAGCAGGGCGCGTCGCCCACCAACGGCTGCCAGGACTCCACGGACACCGAGAGCAACCACGAGGAGCGGAGCTCGCAGCTGCCGGCGGGGACCTGCGCCAGCAGCCGCCAGAGCCCGGCCTACGCCAAAGAGGACCCCAAGGCGCCGGAGGGGCCCCCGGCCGCCCGCTCCACGCCCAGCGCTGCCAAAGAAGCCCTGCGGGTGCTCAACGAGGACGGGGAGCAGCTCCGGGCCTTCAAGTGCGAGCACTGCCGCATCCTCTTCCTGGACCACGTCATGTTCACCATCCACATGGGCTGCCACGGCTTCAGAGACCCTTTCGAGTGCAACATCTGTGGCCACCACAGCCAGGACCGGTACGAGTTCTCCTCCCACATAGTGCGGGGCGAGCACAAGGTCGGCTAAACCCCCCCCCCCATCCCCTCCCCGGCCCCCCCCACCCCACCCTCCACTGTCTCTAGCTCAGCCCCTCCACCCTTAGGGCATGGAACTGTTGGTTTTTCTTTTGTACTCCTTTGCACTGACTTTGGCTACAAAAAAATATTTAAAGAAAAAAAAAAAATCAATAACTAAAAAAACACAAACACAAACCAGCCCCGAGGAGGGGGAGCTCTTAACGATTTGCCTTTTTATAAATGGAGTTATTTAAGTATTAACGGACTTTTTTGTGCTTTCCCCCCCACCTCACTCACCTCCCTCCGTTATTTATTAAGCTTTTTAGTTTCTCTTTTTATAACTATATTTTTTCCCCCCCCTCCCACCACTCCAAAGTCTCACTTGAATTTTTGAGGCTCTTCCCCCCCTCTCCCCCTCCGGTCCCGCTCGGCTCTGCGGCACGGTGCCACGTGCCAGCCCGGAGCTCCAAGCCCCCTCCTCGGTGCGAGCCCGGCGTTGCCCGTCCCAGCTCTCGGGCGAAGCGAACCTCAAGATTCGGTGCTAAAACCCCCCGGGACCCCCCCCCCAAGCCCCCCCTGCCTGGCGGGGGCCGCTGCGCCCCGAGCTTTAACGAGTTTAGATACACGGAGCATAAAGCGGGGACCCCCCCCGCCTCCCTGGTTGTGCCGGTGAAGCCGGGTTGTGCCGGCTCGTCGCCCCCCCCGCGGTGTCAGAAGCCCCCCGGTACGCCCGGCCCCGCGGGGGGGGGGCCGTGGGGGTCCCCATCGCTCCCCTTAAATGAAGGAAACGTGAGCCAGGAGGATGGCGAGCATCGGGGCGACGGCTCCGCTCCCGGGGTCTCTCCTCCTCCTCCTCAGCACAGGCCAGTACCCCCAGTGGGGGCTGCCCCCCGCGCACTGGGGACACCGGACCCCCGCCCTGGCCCCCCCCCGCTCCCTCTGGCACTCCCCGGGGTGATGAGCGGCGCCGGGGGCAGTTCACCGGCAGCCGGGTGGTTTTTGGGGGCGAGACCCCGAGGGAAAAGGGGCTCCCGGTGCCACGGGGGGGTCCGGGGCCGGGGTCCCGCCGGGCCGGGGGTCCCCTGGTGAAAGGGACTCAGCGGGGCCGCGGAGGCGCCCGATAACCAAAAATAAGGCGCGAGCCGGGCGCCTCCTCGGTGCTCGCGGCTCCCGCAGCCGCCGGGACCCCCCGGCCGCAGCCCCCCCAGCCCGGGGGTGGGGGTGAGGGGGGGTCCCCGCTTCCTCCCCAGGCCCAGGATGCATAAACCGCCCCTCAGCCGCAGCCGCTCGCCCGGGCGCGCCTGAGGTTCAAACCAAAGGCTGTTCCTTTTTCTACGGACACGACCGCGACCACCTCACGCGGCGGCGGCCCCGTCGCCCCTTCCCCGCTCTTGTAGGATTAAATCTCTATATTTTTTTTTCCTTTTTTCTCCTTTTCTTGCTTTTCCGGGGTCGGTGCCTGCCTGGCGCGAGGGGCCGGCTGAGCCCCCGCGCCCCAAAGCGACCCCGGGGGGGTTTGTCCCCCCCGACACGGGAGCTCTGCGCTTTCCCACCCCGCTGGGGTTTGGTTTTGTTTTTTTTCCTTTTCTTTTTTCCTGTCAAAGAGTCTAAAAACAAAAACTGTAGGAATTTTGTAAACCTCCAGGTCGCTTTACTCCTGTAAATATCTATATTTTTTAACGAGATGGATGAAGAACAAACGATGATGATGTGCAATACCCCGGCCCCCGCCTCCCCCCCCCCCCCTCTCCCTCCCTAACGAGTTTTCGTTCGTCTGTCGTTCATGGATTTGCTGTCGTCTTGGGTTTGCCCTTTTTGGTGAGGTTTGACTCGCTTTTGGACAAAAAAACACCCCCCCCTCGCTCCCCCCCCCCGCCCCGTGACCGCAGGAGCTTTTGTATCTGTAAGATATTGTAATTACCTATTTGTGTAACGAGATCTACTACTGTAAGTTTTGTACTGTACTGGCTGAAGGTCTGTTATAAATAAACCGGAGTAATTTAACGCCCCCCCCGACCCCCCCCCGGCTCCCTTCTGTGGGGTGGGGGGGGAGGCAGGGTGCTGGGGTGCCCTGGGCAGGGGCTGGGGGAAGGTAGGGTGGTGGGGGGGGTCCCACAGAGCTGGGGGGGGGCAGGACACTGGGGAACCCCCCATGAGGGGTGGGATGCTCAGGGTCCCCCCTATGAGTACTGGGGGGGCAGGATACTGGGGACCCCCCAGGGTGGGGGGTCAGAACGCTGGGGACAAGGGTGGGGGGAGGATAGTGGGGGTCCCCTCTAGGGGTTTTGAGGGGGGGGGAGGACACTTGGGGACCCCCCCATGAGGGGTGGGATGCTCAGGGGCCCCCCCGTGAGTACTGGGGGGGCGCAGGATGCTGGGGACTCACCAGGGGTGGGGGGGGACACTAGGGGTCCCCTCTAGGGGTTTTGAGGGGGGGAGGACACTTGGGGACCCCCCATGAGGGGTGGGATGCTCAGGGGCCCCCCCGTGGGTACTGGGGGGCGTCAGGATTCTGGTGGGACCCCCCCCCGAGTTGGGAGGGGGCTTGGGGGGGGCAGGACACCGGGGACCCCCCCGGGGTGGGGGGGGACACTGGGGGCCCCCTGCAGGGCCTTGCGGGGGCCGGGGGGACCCTCGGGGACCCCCGGGGGGGGGGGGGGGCAGGACAGACGCGCCCCCCCCCGCCCCTTCCCGCACTACATTTCCCAGCGCCCCCCGCGGAGGCGCGCGCGGAATGATGACGTCACTCGCAGCACGCGGCTTCCACGGAGCCCTCTCGCAGCACGCGGCGCGCGGATCCTTCCGCCGCGGAGACGAGAAGTAGTCCCACCCCCCCCGCCCCGGTACCGGTACCGCGGCCTCCACCCGCCCCCACCCACTACGTCCCCGCCGGCGGAGCCGCTGCGAGGTGCCCGGGAGGGTCCAGCGGGGCCGGGGCGGCCGCGGGGAGGTGGCGGGGCGGTTCCTGGCGGAGGGAGCGTATATAAGGGCGGCGGCGCGGCCGACGGGCCTTTTCCGCCGGGCCGAGAGCGCGATGGTGAGGGCGGCGCGGCCGGGGGGGCCCGGGGGGAGCCTGGGGCGGGGGCGTGTGGGGCACGGAGGGGCTCCGGGGGGCACGGGGGGGCATGTGGGGCAGCGGGAGACCGTGGGGGCCCGTGTGGGGCAGGAGGTGCCGGAGGGGGGGAGCGCAGGGGGGCCCGAGGGTCCATATGGGGCGGGGGGTGCTGGGGGGGGGCCGTGGGGGTTCATGGGGGGCAGGGGGTGCTGTGGGGGGGATGCAGGGAGGCCATAGGGCCCATATGGGGTGGGGGGGGCTGGGGGGGCTCGTAGGAGCTGCTGGGGCCTGTGCCGGGCCCGGGGGGGGCTCTGTGGGTGCAGGTTGGGGGGTCCGGTGCCGTCCCCAGCGGGGCCGGGGGGGTCTCGGGTTCATCCTCTTCCCCCCCCCCCCAGACGAAGAAGAGGAGGAACAACGGTCGGGCCAAGAAGGGCCGCGGCCATGTCCAGCCCATCCGCTGCACCAACTGCGCCCGCTGCGTCCCCAAGGACAAGGCCATCAAGAAGTTTGTCATCAGGAACATCGTGGAGGCCGCGGCCGTCAGGGACATCTCGGAGGCCAGCGTGTTCGACTGTGAGGGCGGGGGGGCACGGGGGGGGGGCACAAGGGGGCTGGGGGGGCACCGGGGCTCCTTCGTGCCCCCTGTAATGGGGCTGACCCCACTCCCTCTGCTTGGGCGGGGATGGAGAGGGGGAGGCCGGTGCCCCCGGGTGTTTTGGGGTGCCAGGGGGGTCGCTGACCCCCCCTCGCCCCCTCCCCAGCCTACGTCCTGCCCAAGCTGTACGTGAAGCTGCATTACTGCGTGAGCTGCGCCATCCACAGCAAGGTGGTGCGGAACCGCTCGCGGGAGGCGCGCAAGGACCGGACCCCCCCGCCCCGCTTCCGACCCGCCGTGCGTATGGGGGGGCTGTGGGGGGGGGCTGGGAGGTCGCACCCCCCGCATCTGGCTGACGTTTCTCCTTCCCCCCACAGGGTGCTGCCCCCCGGCCACCCCCCAAGCCCATGTGAGGAGACCCTGGAGGAACGTGTCACCCCCCAACGCTGTTGGAATGTGTCCCCCCCCCACCCTGTGCAGGCTGAATAAAGGACCCTGCACCGAGCCCGGCTCCGTGTCTGGGGGGGGGGGACGTGTTGCTCTTGGGGCACGGGGGTGTTTGGGGTGACGGGGGGGCTCCTGGGCCCCTTCCTGCGATGGGGGGGGCTGGAGTGGGGGGGCCCTGGGCTCACCCCAGGGAAGGTGTGTGGAGGTGGGGGGGGGCTGTGCCCACCACAGGGCGGGGGGAGCCCCATCCTGGGGGACTGGGGGGGCCAGGGAGGGTCTTTGCTCTCTGGTGCTGTCCAGGCAGGGGAGTGGGATGTGTTTTGGGGGACAGATGTGCCCCCCCCCAGTTGGGTGGGTGGGGGGGGCACCCCCTGTCTGTGTGAGGGGGCTGGCCCTGTGACCTATGGGCCCCCCCCCAGGTCCTGGGGCTGCCCCCAGACCCCTCCTGTGGCCCCCAGACCTGGCACTGCCGGGGAGGCTGCGTGTGCCCTCGATCCTCCCCGGGGCCAGGAGCTGCCCTGAGCTGGGGGGGGGGCAACAGTGACACCCCCCCGCGGGGCTGGGTGTTACCTGGGGGGGCTGGATGGGGCTGGGGGGGGGGGCCTGGCCCTCACCGGGGCAGGACTGGTGGGTGTTGGGGGGCTACAATGGGGGCAGACACCCCCCCGTGGTGCTGGGGGGCTGCAATGGGGCCGGGCTGTGCCCTGGGGGGGCTGGATGGGGCTGGGGGGGGCCGAGAGGGGCCGGAGCTTTGCCCCGGGGGGGCTGCAGCGGGGGCCGGGCTTGGCCCGGCGGGGGGGGGGCGGTCCCAGTGCCGTTGCCCCGGGGCGCGGCGGGCGGGTCCCGGGACAGGCTGCCCAGGGGGGCCCCCCCGCCCCGCCCCGCCCCGGTCCCGCCCCGCCCCGGCGGCCCCGCGCCAGGTGCGCTCCCCCCGCCGCGCCCGGGCACGCCGCAGCCGCCGGAGCGCGGCCGCCATGGACCGGACCCGGTACCGGCACCGGCCCCGGGCGCTGCTGCCGCTGCTGGTGCTGGTGCTGCTCCGCGCCCCGGCGCCGGGCTCCGCGCAGGCAGGTGAGCACCGGGGCGGCACCGGGGGGACCGGGACAGCACCGGCGGGGACCGGGGGCATCGGGGCGGCACCGGGGGGACCGGGGCAGCACCGGAACCGGCGGGGGTTCCGCGGGTCCCGGCGGGACCGGGGCTGCGCGACGGGGACAGGCACCGGGGGCTGCCGGGGCGCTCGGGGGTCCCGGGACGGGCGGCGGGACCGGGAGCGCTCGGGGGTCCCGGCGGTCCCGTGGTCCCGATCCCGCCGGTGCGCTCGGGGATCCCGGTCCCGGTCCCGATCTCAGCGGCTCCCACGGCCCCTTCCCCGGGGGGAGCGTCCCGGGAACTCCCCCCGACCCCAGTCCCCAGCACCGGGACCAGGGGGACCCCCACGGCCCTGGGGGCGACCGGGACCGGCAAAGCCCCCCCCGGGCTGCGGCTCCGTCGGTGCCGGTGGCTCGGTTGCCCCCCCGGGGGTCGGTTCCCCCCCGGGGCAGAGGCACCTGCACCCCCCGCAGCTCCCGGGGCTGATTTTGGGCTGCGGGGCCGGGACCCCCCGACGCCGCCAGTCCCCCGCCGGGGCAGGGTGGGACCCCCCCGGGGGACCCCTCCGAGGACCCCCGGTCCCCACCCGTCCCGGGCCCCCCCACGCCGTGTCGGGGGCGCGGGGGCCGCTCCCGGAAGCGCCGGGTTCGCCCGGGAGTTGTTTTTCAACCCCGAAAGGAAAACACCGGGGGCCGGACGCGAAGGTGGGGCCGGCGTCACCCGTCGGGGCGCCCAGGTGTGGGGGGGGACACACGGCCGGTGGCGGGGGGACACACGGACGGCACGCGGGGACCCGCCCGAGCCCTCGGCGCCTCCGCTCGCGCCATGTGCCGCCGGCGACGCCGCGCCCGGGGGTCCGGCTGCCCCCCCCGGCAGGTGCCCGGTGCCGGTGTCGGGGCCCGCGGGCGGCTCCCCCCGGCCCTGGCTCGGAGCCCCTTTGTTCGGGGCCCGGATCCGGCCCCGCCGCGGCGCACACAGACCCCCCTTTGTGCCGCCCGCGGGGCCGAGGGCAGGAGGTCGGGGCTGGGCCCCCCCCCCGGTGCCCCCGGTGCTATTCCTGGCGGCGGGGGCCGCGGCTGATAGCCGGGGACGGGCGACGTGCCGGAGCTGCCAGCGGGGCCCCGCGCCGATAACGCCCGGCCGCGACGGCGCCCGGGGGGGGGCCCCGACCCCCGGCTCCCCGCGGGCAGGTGCACCCCGAGGGCCGGCGCCCGCAGCCCCCCCCGCGCCTCCGTTTGCCGGGGGCCGGCGCCGAGGGGGGTCCCGGGGTCCCGGCGGGACCCCCCGAGCGGCCGTCGGTGATTCACCAGCCCCGAAGCGCTGCGTGTGCCAGCGCGGGGGGGTCCCGCGGGGGCCCGATCCTGCCCCCCAGCACCCTGAGGACCCCCCGAGCAGCCTCTGCCGCCCCCAGACCCCCCCCCCGGTGTCCCTTGGAGGTCCCAGCCCCCTCCTGCCGTGCCCATCCCCGGGGCGTCGGGGCTGGGGGCCGGGCTCCAGCGCAGCTGGGACCTTTTTATAGCCCCTTCCCTGTGAAAATAGCCCCGGCCCGGGGGGGGGGGCGCGGGCTGCGGGGGGGGCGCTGGCCCCTTCCCACGCCTGCACCGAGCTGCCCGTTCTCTGCGGCCGCCCCCGGGAGGGGGCTCGGGCCCTTCCCTGCCCCCGCGCCGGGGCCGCACAAAGCTGCCATTTACCGGGGCCTGAGTCACGGCCGGGGGGACCGGGGGGGGCCGCAGCCCCGCTGCCCCCGGGGGTACCCGCTCCCCCGCCGCTTTCGGGGGGCTCGGCCTCCCCCCGCCCCGCTCGCCACAATCGCCCCTTTGTGCGCCCGCGGGGAGGGGGCCGCGTCCTGCCCCACGCACAAAGGGGCCCTGTGTGCCCTGGCGCGGGGGGGCCGCGCGGCCACTGACCCTGGGGCCCCCCTGGCGCCCACCGCCCCCCCCCCCCCCCACTCCAGCTCTGGGGGTCCTGGGGGGTCCGGGTGCCCCCGGCGTCGGGGCGGGACGGGCTGCGCCAGCGGCCGGGTCCGAAGTCCGGGTGCGTGGGGCGGGGGGGGGGGGGGGGGGGCCGTGCCCGGGGGGGGCCGCGCCCCAGCACCCGCCTTGCGCAAGGCTCACCCGGCCGGTTCGGGCGCTGCGTGGGGAGGGGAGGGTGGCGGAGCACCCATCACCCCCCCCGGGCACTGCCACCCCCGCGGCAGGGACAATGTGGGGGGCACCACCGGGGTGGGGACAGGGACATGGGGAGGGGGGGTCAGGGACACCATGGGGGCACCACCATGGCCAGTATGGGGGGGGGGATGCCATGGGGGGGTCAGGGACACCATGGGGGCACCACTATGGTGGGGACAACACGGGGGACAATGGGGGCACTTCCAGGGTGGGGACAGGGACATCATGGGGGGGGGGTCAGGGCCATCATGGGGGCACCACCATGGCCAGTATGGTGGGGGGGGCAGCATGGGGGGGTCAGGGATGCTGCAGAGGGCATGGCAGGGGACGTGGCCAGCACAGGAGGGGCAGAGCCACCAAGGAGGGGATGTGGCCATTGAGGGGGGGGACATGGCCACCACGGGGGGGGCCGCGGTGACAGGGCGCTGTGCCCGCAGTGTGCGCGGGGACGCTGAACGGGCTGAGCGTGACGGGGGACGCACAGCACCAGTACCAGACGCTGCACAGGATGTACAACAACTGCGAGATCGTGATGGGCAACCTGGAGATCGTCCTCATCGACCACGCGCAGGACCTGTCCTTCCTGCAGGCGAGTGGGGGGACACGGGGGGGGTGGCACGGGGACATGGACACGCGCTGACGCGTCCCCCCCGCCCCGCAGACCATCCGCGAGGTGACGGGCTACATCCTGATCGCCATGAACGTCTTCTCGTCGCTGCCGCTGCGGAACCTGCGCGTGATCCGCGGGACGCAGTTCTACGAGGAGAAGTACGCGCTCTTCGTGCTGCTCAACTACAACCCCAACGCCACCCACGCCCTGCGCCACCTCGGCCTCAACCAGCTCACAGGTGGGACCCCCCGGCACCCCCCCCGCGTCCTGGGAGCCAGCCTGGAGTGATGCCACCCCCCTGGGCACCCCAGAGCCGTGGTGTCCTCCCCATGGTCCCCATCCCAGAGTGATGGTGTCCCCATCATGGTCCCCATCCCAGAGTGATGGTGTCCCCATCATTGTCCCCATCACGGTCCCCATCCTGGAGCAGTGCTGTCATCATGGTCCCCATCCCAGAGTGATGGTGTCCCCATCATGATCCCCATCCCAGAGCGGTGTCACCCACCCTGGTCCCCATCCTGGAGCAGTGCTGTCCCCCGCTGCATCCTGGTGCCCATCACAGAGTGTTGCTGTCCCCACACCGTCCCCATCCAGATTGGTGCCACCTCCCTGTGCACCCCTGCCCCATGTTGTCCCCCCTGTGGTCCCCATCCCAAGGTGATGGTGTCCCCATCCTGGAGCGGTGCCACCCCCCTGTGGTCCCCATTCTGGAGCCGTGCTGTCCCCTCCTGCCTCCTGGTCCTCACCCCAGATTGGTGCCACCCCCCTGGGCACCCTGGGGCCGTGCTGCCCCCGCTGTGGTCCCCATCCTGGAGTGATGGTGTCCCCTGGAGTGGGGCTGTCCCCCCCCATGGGTCCCCGCCCCGTGCCCCCCCCGCAGAGATCCTGGCCGGCGGCGTGTACATCGAGAAGAACGCGCAGCTCTGCCACGTGGAGACAGTGGAGTGGCGGGACATCATGCGGGACCCCCGCCTGGAGCCCGTCGTGGGGGACAACGGCAAGAACTGTGCGTGGGGGGGGGGGGCGCAGGGGACCCCCGCGGTGGGGGGGTGACACCCGCCGGCTTTGGGGTGACCCCGCGCTGCCCCGCAGGCGCCCCGTGCCACGAGAGCTGCGGCGGGCACTGCTGGGGGCCCGGCCCCGAGGACTGCCAGAAACGTGGGTACCGGGGGGCCGGGGGGGGGCTGGGGCTGGGGGTGTGTGTCCCCCCCCGCTGACCCCTCCCCTCCCCGCAGTGACGAAGACCATCTGTGCCCCCCAGTGCAACGGGCGCTGCTTCGGGCGGGCGCCCAACGAGTGCTGCCACGAGGAGTGTGCGGGGGGCTGCACCGGCCCCCTCCAGACCCACTGCTTCGTACGTGCCCCCCCCCACCCTGGGGGGTCAGCCCTGCACACGGGGGGGGCCACGCTGAGCCGCGTCCCCGTGTCTGTCTGTCTGTCCTCTGTATGGTCCCTGTGTCCCTCTGTCTGTCCCTCTGGGGAGGGAGCTGGTCCCTGTCCCCCCCCTGGGTGGGCGTAGGGGGGGGGATGCTGCCTTGGCGGGGTGGGGGGAGGCGTCTGCATGTCTGTGTGTCCCTGTGTCCATCCGTGTGTCCATCCGTCTGTCCCCATGGGAGGGATCCCCACCCCGGGACAGGCACAGGGCGATGCTCGCTGGACACCCGTGCGTCCCCGTGTCCGTCTGTCCGCGTCGCTGTGCCACCCCCCCCGACCCGTCCATCTGTCCGTCCGTCCGTCCCGCAGGCCTGCCGGCACTTCAACGACAGCGGGGCCTGCGTCCCCCTCTGCCCCCAGCCCCTCATCTACAACAAACTCACCTTCCAGCTGGAGCCCAACCCCGACACCAAGTACCAGTACGGGGGCATCTGCGTCCGGAGCTGCCCGCGTGAGCTGGGGCACGGGGAGGGGGCTGGGGGGGGTCCCAGGGGGCTGGGGGGGTCCAGGGGGGCTGGGGGGGGTCCCGGGGGGCTGGGGGGACTCGGGCTCTGACCCCAAGGGTCTCCCCGCAGACAACTTCGTGGTGGACCAGAGCTCGTGCGTCCGCGCGTGCCCCAACGACAAGATGGAGGTGGAGAAGAACGGGCTGAAGATGTGCGAGCCCTGCGGGGGGCTGTGCCCCAAGGGTAGGGGCTGGGGGGCCCGGGGGGGGCCGGGGGGGGGCTGGGGGCTGCAGGACGAGCCCTCACCGTCCCCGTCCCGCAGCCTGCGAGGGCACCGGCGCCGGCAGCAAGTACCAGACCGTGGACTCCAGCAACATCGACACCTTCGTGAACTGCACCAAGATCCTGGGCAACCTGGACTTCCTCATCACGGGCCTGGAGGGGTGCGGCGGGGGGGGCTGGGGGAGGGGCTGGGGGTGCGGGGTGCAGCCCCCCACCCCGCTCACCGCTCCGGCCCCGCAGGGATCCCTGGCGCAACATCTCGGCGCTGGACCCCGAGAAGCTGAACGTGTTCCGGACGGTGCGGGAGATCACGGGTGAGCGGCGGGGCCGGGACCCCCCAGGACCCCCCGCCAGGGCCACCTTGACCCCCCCAGGGCCACCTTGACCCCCCCAGGGCCACCCTGACCCCGACCCCCCCCCAGGGTACCTGAACATCCAGTCCTGGCCCAAGCACATGCACAACTTCAGCGTCTTCTCCAACCTCGTCACCATCGGGGGACGGAGCCTCTACAAGTGAGTCCCCCCCGTCCCTGCAGCCCCCGACCTGGCGGCTCATGGACCCCTTCTGTGTGTCCTGCTGCCCCCAGCGTCCCCTGTCCCTGTGTCCCCTCATTGTCCCCTGTCCCTGCATCCCCCCTGCATCATCCCTCATTCCTGCATCCCCTCATTGTCCCTGTGTCCCCCCATCATCCCCTGTCCGTGTCCCCTCATTGTCCCCGTCTCTGCACGTCCCTGCATCCCCTGTCCCTGCATCCCCCTGTTGTCCCCTGTCCCTGTGTCCCCTCATTGTCCCCTGTCCCTGCATCCCCTGTCCCTGCACATCCCTGCATCCCTGTTGTCCCTTGTCCCTGCATGTCCCTGCATCCCTTGTCCCTGATTCCCCCCATTGTCCCCCATCCCTGCATCCGCCATCATCCCCATCCCTGCATCCCCTGTTGTCCCCTCATTGTCCCCCATCCCTGCATCCCCCATCCCCTGTCCCCACCCCTGCCCATCCCCGCGTCCCCCCGGGGCTGGCAGCCCCCCCAGACCCCCCCCCATCCCTTACACCCCCCCCCGCAGCCGGGGTTTCTCGCTGCTCATCATGAAGAACGAGAACGTGACGTCGCTGGGGCTGCGCTCGCTGCGGGAGGTGAGCGCGGGGCGCGTGTACATCACCGAGAACCGCCGGCTCTGCTACCTGCACACCGTGCACTGGGCCGCCCTCACGCGCCGCCGCGCCGACCTCGACATCCGCAACAACAAACCCCGCAGCAAGTGCCGTGAGTGGGGCCAGGGGCTGCGGGGGGGCGATGGGGGCCGCGGGGTCCCCACGCTGAGCCCCCCCCCCCGTGTCCCCCCGCAGAGCAAGAGGGGAAGGTGTGCGACCCGCTGTGCTCGGCCGAGGGCTGCTGGGGCCCCGGCCCCGCGCAGTGCCTGTCCTGCCGCCACTACAGCCGCCGCGGCGTCTGCGTGCCCACGTGCCGCTTCACCCAGGGGTGAGGGGGTGATCCTGCGGGGGGCACGAGCGGGGGTGTTGGGGTGGGGTCCTGGGGTGGGGACCAGAGGGAGATCAGCTCCTGGGGTGGGCACGGGGAGCAGGATGGACCCCGGGGTGGGCAGGGGGGTCAGTGCCAGGGTGGGATGGACCCTGGGGGGGGGAACGGACACTGGGGTGGACCCTGGGGTGGGCAGGGGGGTCAGTGCCAGGGTGGGATGGACCCTGGGGGGGGGAACGGACACTGGGGTGGACCCTGGGGTGGGCAGCGGGGTCAGCATTGGGGTGGGATGGACCCTGGGGGAAACTGACACCACAGTGGGATGGACCCCGGGGCAGGGGGACTGAATCTGGGGTGGGCAGGACATCAGGGTGGACCCCAGGGTGGGCAGAGGGGTCAGCATCGGGGTGGGGTGGACGCTGGTGGGGGGCACAGACCCCAGGGTGGGATGGACCCTGTGGAGAACTGACCCTGGGGTGGGCAGGACACCAACGTGGACCCCAGGGTGGGCAGGGGGTCAGCATCGGGGTGGGATGGACCCGGAGGGGGGACTGACCCCAGGGTGGGCACTGGGGGGGGAACTGGGCCGCCGGGGTGGCCGGTGACGCCACCTTGTCCCCACAGGGAGACGCGGGAGTTCGCCCAGGGGGGCGAGTGCTTCGAGTGCCACCCCGAGTGCGAGCGCGTGGAGGGCAACGTCACCTGCAACGGCTCGGTACGGCGCGGCCGGGGACCCGCGGCGGTGCCGGTGCCGGTGCCGGTGCCATCCCCACGGGCCCTCACACGCCGTCCCGCCCCGCAGGGCGCCGACACCTGCACCCGCTGCGCCCGCTACCGCGACGGGCCCCACTGCGTGGAGAGCTGCCCCGAGGGCATCCTGGGCGAGCGCGGGCCCATCTACAAGTACCCGGACAGCGGCCGCGAGTGCCGGCCCTGCCACGAGAACTGCACCCGCGGGTGCGGGGGGACGGGACGGGGGGGGAGCTCCGGGTGGGGGGGGGGGGGGGCCCGTGCCCGGCTCATCCCCGGCTCCGTGTCTGCAGGTGCCTGGGGCCGCTGCTGCGGGACTGCCTGGGGGAGGCCCTGCCCGTCTCCAGGTACTGGGGGGCTGCCATGCCGTGCCGTGCCGTGCTGCGCCGCGTGGTGCCATGACGTGCCCTGCCCTGGTCTGCCGTGGCACGCTGTGCTGCACCGTGCTGCATTGCACCATGCTGTGCTGTGCCGTGCCATGCCCTGGTGTGCCATACCGTGCCGTGCTGCACCATGCCGTGCCACCCCGCCCCGCTCTGGGGCCATTCCCTGTCCACACGGGCGTTGGGGACCCCCTGCCCTGCCCTGGCTGTGCCACCTCCCCCCCTGCCCGCGCCAGCCCCAGGGTTGGGGTCCGTGCCACCCCTGGGCTCAGCCCCGGCCTCCTCCCGCGCCCAGGAAGACGCCAACGGTGATCGCGGTGATGGTGGTCGGGGGGCTCTTCCTCTCCTGCTCCTGCGTCCTCCTGGCCCTGCTCTACTGGCGCGGGAAGAAGATCCAGAAGAAGCGGGCGATGCGGCGCTACCTGGAGCGGGGCGAGGTGAGGGGGGGGTCCAGGGCCGCGGGGAGGGGGCTTGGCAGGCGGGAGGGGAGTGGGACCCATCCCCATCCCTGTCCGTAGCCAGCCCCGTCCCTCCCCAGCCCCGTTCCCATCCAGCCCGTCCCAGGTCCCCATCCCCATCCCTGTCCCCATCCCCATCTCCATCTGTCCCCATCCCTGTCCCTGTCCCTGTCCCCGTCCCTGTCCCCATCTGTCCCCGTCCCGGCAGAGCCTGGAGCCGCTGGACCCCAGTGAAAAGGCCAACAAGGTGCTCGCCCGCATCTTCAAGGAGACGGAGCTGAAGCGGCTCAAGGTTCTGGGCTCCGGCGTCTTCGGGACCGTGCACAAGGTGAGCGGGGGGCTCGATGGCGGTGGCGGGGGGCTCGGCTGGGGCCCGGCCCGGTGCTCACCGGGCCACCCCGTCCCCCCCCTCCCAGGGCATCTGGATCCCTGACGGGGACTCCATCAAGATCCCGGTGAGCATCAAGGTGATCGAGGACTGGAGCGGGCAGCAGTCCTTCCACGCCGTCACCGACGTGAGTCCCGGGGCTGGGGAGGGGGGGGACACATGGGGGGGTCCCCGGGGGGGTCTCGGCCCCGGCTGACGCTGCCCCGCAGCACATGCTGGCCATCGGCAGCCTGGACCATGCCTACATCGTGCGGCTGCTGGGCATCTGCCCCGGCGCGCGGCTGCAGCTGGTGACGCAGCTCCTGCCCCTCGGCTCCCTCCTCGACTACGTCCGCAAGAACCGCGGCGCCATCAGCCCCCAGCTCCTGCTCAACTGGTGCGTCCAGGTGGCCAAGGTGAGTCCTGGGGGCTGGGGGGGTGGTCCCCGCGCCGCCCTGGCCCCACTGACACCCCCCCCACCCCCCCCAGGGGATGTACTACCTGGAGGAGCACCGCATGGTGCACCGCAACCTGGCCGCCCGCAACGTGCTGCTCAAGTCCCCCAGCCAGGCGCAGGTGGCCGACTTCGGCATCGCCGACCTGCTCTACCCCGACGACAAGAAGTATTTCTACAACGAGGTCAAGGTGGGACCCCCGGGGACCCCCCGGGGACCCCCTGTGCCGTGGGACACCCCCCTCCCAGCCTACACCCCCCATACCCCCTGCACCCCCTCCTCTTTGTGACCCCGGTGTCCCCAGCGCCCAGGGGTGTCCCATCCCCTCCGTGCCCCGTGGGGTGTCCCCCCCATGTCCCCCCCATGTCCCCCCCGTGTCCCCATGTCCCCCCACACCCCACTTTGCCCCTCGCAGACGCCCATCAAGTGGATGGCTCTGGAGAGCATCCACTTCGGGAAGTACACGCACCAGAGCGACGTCTGGAGCTACGGTGAGCGCTGGCCCCCGGCACCCCCCCAGCCCCCCGCCGCCCACCCCCAGGGGCTCACCGGGCCCGTCCCCGCAGGCGTGACGCTCTGGGAGATGATGACATTCGGGGCCGAGCCCTACGCCGGGATCCGCCTGGCCGAGGTGCCCGACCTGCTGGAGAAGGGCGAGCGGCTCTCGCAGCCCCAGATCTGCACCATTGACGTCTACATGGTGATGGTGAAGTGTGAGTGGGGGGGCCACCGCCCCGGGAGGGGCCTGCTCCTGTCCCCAGCCCTGTCCCCAGCACCAGGGCAGGGTCCTGGTCCTGTCCCCGTCCCTGGGGAGGGTCCCAGCTCTCAGCCCCCGCCGCCCCCCCAGGCTGGATGATCGACGAGAACATCCGTCCCACCTTCAAGGAGCTGGCGAACGAGTTCACCCGCATGGCCCGCGACCCCCCCCGCTACCTGGTGATCAAGGTGAGTGTCACCCCCCCATCCCCATCCCAGACCCCCCTCCCTGGCCCCGCAGCCCCTGACGCCACCGTGTCCCCCCCCCGCAGCAGGAGAGCGGGGCTGCGCCGCCCGCCGAGCCCCCCACCCTCAGCGACAAGGAGCTGGATGACATGGAGACGCTGGAGCTGGAGGAGGAGGAGGAGGAGCTGGACGCCTCCTTCGGCCTCGCCACTGGGCTCTACCCGCAGCGGCCGCGGGGCAGCTGCGTCCGGGTGAGACCCCTCTGCCCCCATGGGTCTGGGGGCTCCGGGGGCTCTGGGGCAGGGTTGGGGCGCGGGGTCCCAGGACGGGGCACAAGGTATCCCAGCCCCAAACCCCCCATAGGGTGGGATGCGCGACTGACCCACGGGAACCCCCCTCTGAGCCTCAGCGGGACCCCCTGCCCCGTTCCTGCAGTGGGGTGGGGGGGTCCCAGCCCCTGTGTCCGTGTCCCCCACCCTTGGCTGGGTGTCAACCCCCCCGTGTCCCCGCGCAGAGCCCCAGCCTGCTCAGCCCCCCGGCCGGCTACATCCCCATGAACCAGCCCGGCCTCGGCAGCGGCCGCCAGGTACCGGGGGCTCGGGGGGGGCTGGGGGGTCTCTGGGGGGGTGACCATGGGGTGCCAGGGCAGGGGGGGCAAAGGGGTGGCTGTGGGGTGGTGGGAGGCGAAGCAGGTGCTGTGGGGTGACGGGGGGTCCGCAGGGCCACCCCCCCCCACTCAGCCCCGTGTCCCCCAGGGCGGGGGGTGCCGGCCGCCGCGGCGCAGCCGCCAGGAGTCCGTGGGGCGGACAGTGTCGGAGTCGTCGGAGGGCCGGGGCACGGCCTCGGAGCTGGACCTGGCCGAGGGGGGGTCGCTCTCGGGGAGCCTCTGCCGCAGCCTGCGCTCGCGGGGGGACAGCGCGTACCTGTCGCAGCGGGAGAGCTTCCCCCCGCCGCCCCCCAGCTCCGAGGGCAGCGAGGAGGACGCCAACGGCTACGTCACCCCCAACTGCGCCGCACGGGGTGAGGGGCGCGGCCCTGGGGGGGGTCCCGTCCTTGGGGTGGGGGTCCCTCCCTGTAGGAGCGGGTCTGGGGGCTCCCCCCGCCGTGGGGGGGGTGCAGGGAGCCTGTCCCCAAGGGGCAGCGGGTCCCATCCCCACGGGGTTTGGAGTTCGGGGGGGGGGTTCACCCTAGTGGGGTGGGGGCTTGGGGGCTCCTGTGTCTGGGGGGGGGCCCATCCTCAGCGTTAGGGGTGGGGGGGACCCATTGGGGCAGGTTTGGGGTTCAGGCTGGGGAAGGGGGACCATGCTTTAGGGAGTGAGGGGTGTGGTGTGGGCTGAACCCCCCCCACGGCCCAGCCAAGACCCCCCCAAAGCCAGGACAGGCCCCAGGGGCAGAGTGGGAGGGGACCGGGGGGGTCCTGGCTGTTGTCTCACCCCCACCCCACAGAGACGGACCCCACCGGGGGCTCGGTGCCGGAGCTGGAGGAGGAGGAGTACGAGTACATGAACCGCCGGCCTGGGGGGGCCCCGGGAGCCCCCCCGCCGCGGGCGGCCTCGCTGGAGGAGCTGGGCTACGAGTACATGGAGGTGGGCTCGGAGCCGGGGGCCCCCCCGGGCCGGGGGCCGGAGGAGGAGGACTATGAGTACATGAACAAGCAGCCGCGGCTGAGCCGCTCGCTGGGCAGCGTGGTGGGGGGGCCGGTACCCCGGCCCGAGGGCGGCCCCCCCCGCCACGACGGCTACACCGACATGCGCCCCGGGGAGGCCCCCCCGGCCCCCGAGGAGGAGCAGGGCTACGAGGAGATGGAGGCGGTGCTGGCCCCCCGCTGCCCCGGCTGCCGCGGCCCCCCCGGACCCCCCACCCCCTGCATGAAGCCCCTGCGGAGCCTCGAGGCCTCGGACTGCGCCTTCGACAACCCCGACTACTGGCACAGCCGCCTCTTCGCCAAGGCGGACGCGCAGCGGACATAGGGGACCCCCCGGACCCCCCCCCCCGGCACCCCGCTGCCTTCCTGGCCCCCCCCGGGGCCGTTTACACTAGAGATGAAGGATCCCCCCTCGGGGGCATGAGCCAAAGCAGCTGGGGGGGGCTGAGGCTCGGGCAGGGGGCTGAGGGGTCACAGCCCAGCCTGGGGGGGCCGCGAGCCCTCGGGGTGCACCCGCTCTCTGCCCCCCCCCTTCCCAAAGCCTTTCTCGCGGTACGGGGCCGGGGGGGCGAACCCTGAGCACCCCGCGCTGGGGAGGGGGCAGCCCAGGCCCCCTGCAGAGGGGGGTCTGGACCCCTGGGTCCCCTCCCACTGTGCCGGGCAGATGCCCCCCCAGCCAAAGGTGCTCCCTGTGCGCAGAGGTGCTGCATCGGTCCCTGTTGGGGGGGGCCGGGGGTCCCATCTGGGGCTGGGGTCCCTGCTGGGGCTGGAGGGTCCCTGTCTGGGGCCGGGGGTCCCTGTCTGGGGTGCAGGGGGCTGAGGCCGGGCGGGGGCTCTGGGTCAGAAGCCCCCAGACTCATTTTTCAGGTTTCCCCATCCCCTGCTGGAACCGGAGTGAAGGTTTGGGGGTGCCCCCCCCCCCGGGGCATCCCCCGGTCCCTGGGGGGGGGGCTGCGGTGCCCGTTTTACTTAGGGGCCCCGAGCCGGGTAGCGGGGGCGGGGCGGGGTGGGAGGGGCCCAGCCCGGACCCCCTCAGCCGGGGGAACGGCCCGGCTCGCCCCTCCCCGCCCGGCCCCGGCGGGGCGCGTGGGTCGGGTGTGTAAATGCTGAATAAATAAAGGGAATTTGATTCCGAAGTGATGGTGGTGCTGGGGGGGGCGGGACCGGGGGCTGCGGCGGGGCTGGGGGCAGCGAGTGGGGCCGGGGCCGCGGGCACCGGCAGCCCCGGGGCGGTGACCGGTCCCGGTGGGCCCCCCGCCCCGGACTACATTTCCCAGTAGCCCCCGCGCCGCGCTTCCGGTCACGCCTTCCCGCCCTGCCTCTCGCCAGCTCTCGCGAGAGCCGCGGTGGCCGCCGGGAGCTGTAGTCCGCGCTGGGCGCCGGGCCAGGCCGCCCCAGCGGCGCCGCGGGGGCTGCCGGGAGCTGTAGTCCGGGTGGGCGGGGACTCGCCTTCCCAGCGTGCCCCGCGCGGAGCCCGCGCTCCTGCTCTGCTCGCGCTCTCTCGCTCGCGCTCCCCGGGGTCTCCTCAGCGCGGCGGCGGCGGCGGCGGCGGCGGCGGCGGCGGCGGCGGGGGGGGGCACAGCGGCGGGGGGGGGGGGAACGGCGGCCGGGGCCGGGCGTAAGCGGCTCCGACCATGTCGGGCGAGGAGGAGGCGGCCGAGCTCACCATCGCCGAGGACCTGGTGGTGACCAAGTACAAGATGGGGGGGGACATCGCCAACCGTGAGTGCGGGCCGCGGCCGGGCGGGGGGCGGCGGGGCGGGCCGGGGGTGCCCGGTGAGGCGGGGAGCGGCGTGGGGAGCGCCGGGCGGCGGCGGGGCCTGAGGCGGGCGGTGAGGCCTGGGCTCCCCGGCGGCCGCCTGCACACGCCGGTGGAGCGGAGCGGGGCGGGGGGGGGGGGGCGGGCAGCGGTGCGTTCCCCGCGGGCGGCGGGGGCTCCCCGCGTGCCACCGGACCCGCACACGGCCGCCGCCGGCACGTGGCCTCCGCGCCCCACGTGCACCGGCGGCGGCGGGGGGGGTGTGTGGGGGGGCAGGGCCTGCCTCCCGCCGGTCCCCCCGCCGCCGCCGCCTTCCCTCCCGCGGGGGGAGCCGGGAGCGGGGCCTGGCCCGGCGCCTGCCCCGGGGCTGCCCCGCGCCGCCCCTTTGTGGGGGGCTTCACCCCCCTCCCCCGCGGGGGCTGCTGCCGGCACGGCCCCGGGACACGCGTGTTTCCCCCCTAAAACTTTGCGCCCCCCCGAGTTGTTTCCTTGTCGCTGCTGTTTCTGTCAGCGGTTGTTGTCGCTGTGTCGCTGGCGGGGGGCAGCCGGGGGGGGGGGCAGCCGTGCAGGGGGCGAACGGCCCGGCCCTGCGGGGCCCTTCCCGGCGTTAACGAACAGCCCCGGGAGCGGCACGTCCCGCACGAATTGTCGCTGACTCCGACGCTTCTTTTTAAGTCGCTGCCGGTAACCGGGGACGCGGGGCTGGGAGCCGCAGCGGTGCGGGCTCCCCTTGGGGAAGGGAGGTCGCCACTTTGGCTTCTCTGCTGGGCAAACTGGATTTAACGGCGTGCCCGGAGCTGGGCTGCGCGGCGGGGCCGCCTCCCTCCCCGGGGGGCAACGGCTCCGGTGCAGCGTCCACGCGAGCGTGTTTGGGGAGAGCAAAGGCAGGAGGTGGCAAGAGGTTCGAAACGCGCTGGGTTCCTGTCCGAGCCGGGGGCCTTTAGTGACATAAAGCGCTTTTAATTCCCTCAGCGAAGGCCAGAGCGCGGCCGGTGGGTGCTCCTTGGTCAGGGCTATCGCTGCCTGCTGCCTGGTTCTGCTCGGAGCAGCACGGCTCTCCGGTTATCTTCACGCTGTGTTTGTTTTACCATTTCCTATTCTCGCCCCTCTCTGTCCTGCCGTCCACTGAATGTCTCTTTATCCAGTTTTATCTGTACTTAAAAATATTCCAAATTTATCGTTAATTGTGACGCGTGGAAAGGCGACCAGAGAGATCTGAAATTTAATTCGTCGCACGGGTGAAAGACTTCAGGTTTTTACTCTGTCAAAGAAATCATGAAAACCCACCCGCTCGTGAACGTCCCTTCAGCACTTCCGAAACATTTATCGCTGTCACACCTCGGACACACGCCACCGGTTACAGAAACTCCCACCCAGCAGAGGCCCTTCGCCAAACAGCCTCTCGTAAAAAGTGTGCTCTGAGAACCTGCGAGGATGCCCTTTTACCCCAGGATCCGAAAACCTTTCAGGGTGGGGTTATGGCTCCCTGTAGAGTGTCCCAGCCGGGGAGAGGAGGACGCAGGGGAAGGAGCAGCTCGGGGGTCTGCTGGTGGCAGCCGGAGCGCCCCAGCCCCCGGGCGGGTGGGGAGGCCGTTGGGACGTGGCTCCTCCAGCAGCCCCCAGGCCCCGTAGCGCCATCGAGGTGTTTGTGAACGTGCTCTGTGGTATTTCAACCAAAGCCGCTGCTTTTCCCCTCCTTTCCCCCCTCAGCCTGTGTAGCACGAGGCACCCCCAGCAGAGCCAGAGGCTGCTGGGCCTCGCGGGCACCAGGACGTGCCCAAAAGCGAGAGCTGGGAGCGGGCAGCAGCGCTTCCTCTGACCCGCAGCGCGGAACGGGGCGTGTGGAGTTCCGTGTGCCGGGCCGTGCGCTGGCACTGCCGGGCCGGGGCACGTGGGCACCGTGAAAACACGTTTCTGCAGAGTAAGGGCCTCACGTAACCGGCTCTGCCACGCCGCTGCCAGCCCTTGTGCCCGGTGAAGTCTTTCAACTGCTCCGTACCCCCGGTCCCGCACGTCAGCAGCAGCGGCCCCCACTCCTTTGATGTGTCTCTGGAGTAATTTCCAAACCTGTTCCTGTAGCTCTGACTTCTCCAGAAAGAATGTGGGAGAGCGGTGTTGGGCTGCTGGGTTTGACAGAGCTCGGCGTCTGAAGCTGCAGCAGCTGGACCCCAGCGACGGTTGTTTGCTCACAATAAAAATTAAAGTGGCATTTCTGCCTGTCCCGGGGCCTGGCGAAGAGCTGAGCCCAGAGCCTTGTTCCCTCTTGGAAAACCAACAGCCCTTTCCACCGTGGTGCCACGTGGTGGGTGTTGGTGTTGGGTTTGAGGCCGTTAACGCGCTTCAACGGCCCCGTGTCTGTGTTTGAATTCAGGGGTCCTGCGCGCCGTGGTGGAAGCGGCGAACTCCGGCGCGTCGGTTCTCTGCCTGTGCGAGAAGGGGGACGCCATGATCATGGAGGAGACGGGCAAGATTTTCAAGAAGGAGAAAGAAATGAAGAAAGGTGAGGCCTGCTCCCGAGGGGTTCTCGGCGTGGCTGTGGGTTTGGGTCCTGTTGGGTGGCTGGTGTGAACGGGCAAGAGCGCAGAAAGTGCTAATTAGTGTAAGAAAGAGTTTGCTGTCCCCAGAAAGCCAATTTTGACCCCAATCCTCCGGCCTGCCCTGCCTGTAGGCATCACTGATGAGCCTCAGCTTCCCATTTCGATGCACCCCATCAGCCACACTTGTCCAGAGTAGCTCTCGTTGCAGTACGGTTGTGGCTGGTCTGTAGGTGCCGTGGAAATTGTGTGACGCTCGAGTGCGTCGCCCAGAGCTCCCTGATCTCTGTTCTGGAGGTGTGAGGTCCCCTTTGCAGGTGGCTCACCACCCTGGGTGTGGTTCTTTGGTTGCCTGGGCAAAGGGAGCAGGCCACGCACTGCGATCCTCGTGGCTTTTTGGCTGGAGCCTTGTGTAACGGGGCGTTTTTCAGTTCAACAGCTGGAACCCTGCGTGGCAGTCCCCAGCGGCGGGGCTGCTGCGGCCGGGAGGCTGCAGGGTTCCCTGGAATGCTGTTTTTCCCTCCGTAGGTATCGCCTTCCCAACGAGTATATCAGTAAATAACTGCGTCTGTCACTTCTCCCCCCTGAAGAGCGACCAAGACTACATCCTCAAGGACGGGGACTTGGTCAAAATGTGAGTGTCTTGGTTATTCTGCGAGCTCACTGTTGGCACCTGGGCTTTGCTGTCCAGTCCTGCTCGGTGCGTTAATCGCTTCCTCAGCGTGGCTAATTAAAGACTCGAGTAGCGAGTCGAGTGAAGCGCTGGAAACACCCTCGAGCCTTCTGGTCCTTCCAGGAGTCACGCAGGTTCCCCGAGCCGTGACGCCCCACCTGTAATTAACTCTCTTTGTGTTGCAGTGACTTGGGAGTCCACGTCGACGGCTTCATAGCGAATGTAGCGCACAGTTTTGTCATAGACGCCTCCAAGGTGGGTTTGTAATGGAGCCACGTCCCTGCTGCTGCTGCCCTAAGGTGGTCACAGCAGGGAAAACTGCCCCCTCCTAAAAATTATCCAGCCCTCTGGGAAGCGAGGGCTGACACGCTGCTTCAGCACGTACAGTTTTGCAAGGTTACCAATAACTTGAGACAAAGCGCCGCTGCGGCGAGTTATTTGCATGTAGAGCGTCTGGGGCTGTGGGGCGGACTGGGCAGACTGGTTTTGCTGCCCCCTCTACTGGCCGAGGCACGGGGAGCTGGGCGCCGTGCTGCTGGGAGCGCTGCCTTGGCCTTGGAGAGCTGAGCTCAGGGGCGACTGGTTCTGCAGACCCCAAAACTAGTCCCTGCTGCCCACTCCTGCCTGGATGCAGCTGGGGCCGATGGCAGCCCCGGCACGTGGTGGTGGGGACGCCGCCGTGGCACGCGTGGCTCGGTCGGGCGGTTTGGCAGCGGTGGGAATCGGTGTTGTGTGCGGGAAGTTGTCCCATACCACGTTTTTAGCTGTAGTTTTGGGAGGAGGATGGCGGTGTGGGGCTTGGGAATGGTTTTCCTCCACTCGTCGAGTCTGAACGACTCGATGGGGAGAAGACAGAGAAAGCACCATGTTTTGAAGGGTGTTGAGATCTTCCCAGTCTGTATTTCTGGCCACAGGAGAGTCTTGTTCCGTTTTCAGTCTTTGACAGTGATGTGCGTGGCCTAGGGTGTCTCTGCTGAAACTCGTGAGAGCCAATTTGGTTGTGGCTGATACTCATCTGCTCTTTTAATGGGGGAGAGACTAACGATGGAGCTGTGGAGCCAGAAGCTTCCACCCCTGAGCTCGATTTCCCCGTTCAGTGGGGGAGAGTGTCCAGGTCGATGGAGAATCTGCACCTCTAGACGCTCAGAACGGCGTCCTCGCTAACGAGGGAAGGGAACGTACCGTAAAGAGCCTTTATTTTTCTGTTCTCCAGGAAAACCCCGTGTCAGGCCGTAAAGCCGATGTCATCAAGGCGGCTCATCTCTGTGCTGAAGCTGCTCTGCGCTTGGTAAAGCCTGGAAACCAGGTGAGCGACTGCCAGGGGGAGGTATGTCCGGGCACGGGGCGAGGAGCTCGATAGAGACGCTGCCCGTGCCAGGCTTCGTGTGTAGAAATAAAAGCGTGTGACCTTGCCTGGGAAGAATCGCCAGCGATGTGGGGAATCTGGAAGCAGCTGTCTGCAGGCAGCTGAGCCGCTGCTGGGGGAGCACCGGCCCCGGGGCGGGGGGCAGCGACTCCTCTGGCAGCAGCGCTGGGACCCGAGCTCTGCCTTGGGCCATGGTGGCTTCGCAGAGAAGCCTCGGTGCTGCTGCTCCCCGGCCCTTCGCTCGCTGAGGACAGCTGGGCACGCGCGGCCGAGCCGTGCTGCCTTGAATCCCCCTCTTGCACCTCTCCCTCGGTTTTTGTTGGTACAGGATTAAAGATGGAATCCTGACACCGGTTCTCCTTGGTTTTGGAGCTGTTAGAGCCCCAGTCGGTTCGAGAACCTGCCGGTTTTATCACAGAACGCTGTCGAGTTAAAAAACCTGTCACGCTTCTGCCTTCAATTTTATTTCCTTAACGTGTTTTCGTGTGTTCTCCTTCCAGAACACGCAAGTGACAGACGCGTGGAACAAAATAGCCCACTCGTTCCACTGCACGCCGATCGAAGGTAAGGCCGGAGGGAGGCAGCTGTGGTTTAGCTGCACACCAGACCCTGAGCTGGGAAACACTTAACGACTACGAGTCCTGGACACGCCATCTCCAAAGGCAGCAGCTTTGCTAAAGAAATCCCTTCAAAACTCTCTAGATTCTTCTTCCTTCCTCTGTGTTTTTTTTTTATTTTTAAAGATGCATTAATGTAGGAACAACAGACGTGGGCTGCCAGGGCTGGTAGGTAGGTCCTGGCTCGTGCGCTTCCTGCCGACCTTGGCCGGATCGCTCAGCCCTTTGCTTTCATCCTTGACCACTCGTAGTCAAAACCCCTTCAGCAAACACATAACAGCTTGTTTGTGCTGCGAGAGCCGCTGCAGCGGCCGCCCGGAGGTGTGCAGGGTACGTCATTTCCTTCCAGCTCCAAACCGACCCGCGTTCTCTTCGCAGCGTTGATAAGGGGCGAGTGGGGAGGCGCTGGGACAGCTTCTGGTAGGAACGAGGCCACTGGAAGGTGGTGAGAGAGCGTGGCCTGACGTTTGGCACGTGCAGATGCTTTTCTCCTAGTCGGTCACATCGCTGTCAAACGGTTCTTTCAGCCACAATTAAATCGGTCCATTATTAGTTACATTTCCTGAGATACCATCAGGCTGGCTCGCTCTCTTGGCCTGCCCCAGCCCGGGCGCGGGGCATCAGGTCCCTGGAGGGTGTGTGCGGTGGCTTTGTGGCTCTCACAATGCCCTGCTCCTCTCGGTGAGAAAACACGGCGCCAGCTGCGGTGAGGAGGCGGCCGCTCGCGCTGTCGAGGGAGTTTAAGCAGCCGCTGGTTTGGAAACAGCCGAGTGCCGTGATTATCTGGGCGCTGGCAGCAGCGTAAGGCCCCAGTTGATGGAAACAAACGGGGTTGTGCTTTCCCCTCCCGCCAGCAGCAGCCGTCCTGCCCGACCGGGGACGCGGCTGTCCCTGCTGGCTGGGGGAGCAGAACGGGAATGGCTCTTCCAGACTTCGGTTTGAAGGTGGATCGTAGGAGAGAAGGGAAGAGCGAAGCAAACCCCCCGAAATAAACCCCCTCTGAGTGCTTTAGGCACTGGGGAAGGGACTGAAAGTTTCTATTAATTTGGCATCTTTAAAAACCCCCGAGGGCGCGTTGCAGGTGCCTGCGGGCTCCCCCCAGCCCGTCCCAGCCCACGGGTTGGTGCACGTGAGGAGCAGCAGCGCTTCAGGCTCGGTGACCGGCTGCGCCCGAGCTTGCAGCTCCTCCTCAGAGTTCCTGAGGTCAGAGCGGGCTTCGGGGAGCTCCGTGTCGGTGCTAAGGCACCTGGTGGCCCACGGCTGAGGGAAGCTGAGGCTGACAACCGTTTGCTTAGCGCTCGCTCGAGCTGAGGGCCACAGTCCCAGGCCAGTCGCTGGTTCGCAGCACAGAGGTGTTAACGGGTTCTCTCTTTGTGGCAGGGATGCTGTCACACCAGCTGAAACAGCACGTGATCGATGGAGAGAAAACCATCATCCAGAACCCTACAGACCAGCAGAAGTGAGCATGGCCTCGGGGGCTGCTGCTGCCGGCGGCGTGTGGGAGGGGTGGGGCTGGGGCCGGAGCGGTGACCCTGTTCTCGCTGCGGTGTCAAGTGGGGGATGGAGCAGATGTGTTTAACTTAACCAGGGTGTAGGCTGCTCCCCCCACGGCCTCTCTTGAAGGCTGGCCCAGGGTGGCAAATCAATGCCTCGTTAGCCCAACGGTGTCTTGTCCGTTCGGTGTGAGCCGTAGCTCCGTGTCTGGGGCTTGTTCTGAGAGAGGGAGGCAGGGAGCTGCTACCACGAGGCTCCGCGCTTGGTTTCTGTCCAGTCTCTCGAAGGAGTCTGCTGGAGGCTGCCAGCGAACAACCAACTGTTGCTCCTTGTGGCGGCGGCTGCTAATTCACCAGGAGCTGTGCCAGGACCTGTCGGTTGTCTCGCAGAGGCTGCCAGGAGCCCACGGGGTGGTGATGGCTGTCAGTACATCGCAGGGTGGTGTTGAACTAATGAGCTGGAGATGTCATTGCGTTCTGTTCCAGCAGCTCCTCTCAGGGGTCCCTCGGGGTTGGGTCTCACGCTGAATATTTAGAGCTCGGTGGCTTTCAATCCAGCCCTTGGGCTGTCAGCTCTCCGGCGTGGCCATGTACCAGGCGTGGTGGGGGCTCTTGGCCTGCCCAGGACGTGACCACGAGTTCAGAGAGCTGGTGCTGAATGTCCCAGAGCCCTCCCGCCCCTTACTGGGGATGGGGCTACTTGTCCCAGGCAGGACAACTGGTTTGTCGTTGTTCTCTGCCAGCCTGTCACTGGTCAGCTCTGCTGCTGGCACCTTCTGCGTCTGCGGTGCCAGCCTTTGCTCTTCGGGTCAGGGACGTGTCGTTGTAGCTCTGTGGCGCTTTGTGGGAGGTGGGCGCTGCGTAGGAGGTTTTGTCTTCTCTGTTTACCTTTTTTTGTCTCACCAAACTCTTTTTCATACAGGAAGGACCACGAAAAAGCAGAATTTGAGGTCCATGAAGTTTACGCTGTCGATGTTCTCGTCAGCAGTGGAGAGGGAAAGGTGAGTCCGGCGCTTCTTGGCCGGCGGCTCCTCTGTGCGTGCGCTCAGAGCGGCCGTGGGTCACAGCCACGTCCTTGTGGGTGCCAGTTCCAGCCAGGGAATCCTCATAGCCTGGGTCTCGCTGCGCCTTTCGGGGTGGAGGTTTCCCCATCCAAACAGTCGAGGTGCACCTTCACGGCGTCGGGCCGTTGGGTGGTCGGCGGGGGAGGTGCTGCGCTGCTTCCGTGGTCTCTCAGCTCTGTTCACCTTCTCAGGCGAAGGACGCTGGGCAGAGAACCACGATTTACAAAAGGGACCCCTCCAAACAGTACGGCTTGAAGATGAAAACCTCCCGTGCCTTTTTCAGCGAGGTGGAGAGGCGCTTCGACACTATGCCATTTACTCTCAGGTATTTGCCCTCACTCGTGGCCTCCCCGAGTGCTCAGGGCTGGGTGCTGGGTGTGAGCTCACGGGCCACGCTGGCAGCAGGCCCGGTGTGTTTCAGCGTCCCGTCGCAGCGGGGGAGGCAGCAGTGGCTGCTTTCGGTGGGGGTTTGCTGTGCTTGAGCCTAGGAGTGGGTGGAGGAAGGATGTTACAGGCTTTAGCAGGAATCCCAGGCTGAGCCTGAGGATCTGAGGATCTCCTGTGCCTCGCGTGGCAGGTGGGGAGCCGGGAATTGCGTTTAAAATAAGACAGAGAGGGGTGACAGCAGTGCCGGGGTGCAGCACGCAGAGGCGAGGCAGTTTCTTGCAAGTGATGCCCTCTCAAACGAAGGAAAGGGTGTTCCCTTGGTGGGCTCCTGCCATCCTTAAACCCACTTGCCTTTTCCACGCTCTGGAGGGAACGGTTCACCCGGCAGCTGCCTGCTCTGGCACTTTGCCTCTGCCCCACGGCGCTGCCGGGGCGAGGGGGATGCAGGTGAACGTCTCCAGCCCGACCCCGGGGGCAGTTCTGAAACCTGCGGGGTGGAACCGGGCTTCTAGGAAAGGGCCTGAGCTCAGGGCTGGCTCCGTCTCCTCCGCAGGGCGTTTGAGGATGAGAAGAAGGCCAGGATGGGGGTGGTGGAATGCGCCAAACACGAGCTGCTCCAGCCCTTCAATGTCCTCTACGAGAAGGAAGGTGAGTGCTGGCGGTGGGAGGACGGGAGCCGGGCGGGGACGGGCGCGCAGCTGTCGGGCGCTTCCGGGCTCTGGTGAGACCAGAGATGCACTTCAAGGGCCCTGGGATTTACCCTCCAGGAAACTCGCTGCCCCTTGGCTTCTGGGTCTTGTTTTGGAGTCGTTCCAGTGATGAGATGAAATATTTTGTGGAGTGATTTCCTGGGTGGGAGGAGGGACTGATGGCAGAGGCGCTCACAGAGCTGGGGGGTGCTGAAGGGATCGTTTTGCCCTGCCCGGGCTGGGTTTAAGCAGTTCCCACGAGGTGATTTTTAGCAGTGACAGTGTGGAAGTGGCACAGGAATGGGAACATCTGGTTGGGAACATCTGCCGAGGTCCCGGTGGGTGGGATACAGGGGGGCTGTGGCAGTAATACCCATTTCTGTCTTGCAGGGGAGTTTGTTGCACAGTTCAAGTTCACAGTGCTTTTAATGCCCAACGGCCCCATGAGGATAACGAGCGGCCCCTTCGAACCCGAGCTCTACAAGTCGGAGTTTGAGGTGCAGGATGGAGAACTGAAGGTTGGTTTAAAGATAATAAATAAGCTGTGGCACGTGGCGTGGGTCACCCTGTGTTTGCATCCCTGGGGGTAAAATCCAGCAGCCTGTGCAGGGGACGGGCCGAGGCGTGGGCTCAGGAAGGCAAAGGGGTGCACAGGAGAAGGTTGGGCCCCTCTTCCCTGCGTCAGGCCCCGGCTCCAGCGTGGTGATGACAGCCAGCCCTTCCCTGGGAGCGGCTGGGGAGCCTCGACAGCTGCCTCCAAGGCCTCATTCCTCGGCGGGGCGTGAGCCTGCAGCATTCCCCATCCATCACTGCCCGCCGGGGCTCACCACCATTCCTGCGCTGCCTGGCCGGGCTCGTTCCGCTTCAAAGGCTTTATCTGCTGTCAAAAAAAGGAGTTGTCTCTCAGCTTCTCGTGTTTCCTTCCTGTCCCCAGGCCCTTCTACAAAGTTCTGCAAGCCGGAAGACCCAGAAAAAGAAGAAAAAGAAGGTAATTGGCCACGTTCTGTGGGGGTGAGCGGCACGTTCTCTCCCGCAGTCGGCAGCGCCCGAGGTCCTGCGTGGTGGCAGTCGGGGCTCGCCTCCCAGCCCGCCTTGAAGGGCACCCTGGTGTTCCCCCGGCTTGGGGTCCCTGGGGTGGGCTGCGCCGTGCCTGCCCCCCGCCCCGTTGCCGACACCGCCGTGGCTTTGTCTCCGCAGGCCTCCAAGAACGCCGAGAACGCGACCACGGGAGAGACGGCGGAAGAGAACGAGGCCGGCGACTGAGCGGCTCCCGCTCGCCCCGTGTAGCACCCGACTCACACACACTCGCCCCTTTTTCCCCCCCAAAAACCAGAAGCAAAATAATCTGGCACTGTTTGTCTCTTACGACCAAACGACAAACAGTCTGGACTTCCCACTGACTACAACCAGCTCCTCTTGACTTTGCCAATGAGGGAGGATTCTCTCAGCCACTTCAGACTACTTAAAAAATCAAGCAGAAAAATAAAATCAGGAGTAAAAGCTAGTCTATATCCACTCTTTCTAACCTTTGATACCACCCACACTTGTCGAAGAGGTGAATAGCGAAGAGAGGGAGTGTAGAGAGCTGCCTGCTTCCTTCTGCCTCCTCCCTTGTGTCTTTTAATTTCTCCCTTTACAGATTTTCTTGGAGGAAAAACAAAACCAAACCAACCCAACCGAGACAAAGCGCCCCGTGGTTGGTGACCTGGTACGCGCGGACGGCGCGAGGCCACGTGCCTCGGCCCCTCCCGCCCGCGTGGGCATCGCTCCCCGGTGCCTGGGGCGGAGCATTCCTCGCTCTTTTAGCCTCTAGATTGTACGTTTATAATTGGGCAAAACACCAAATTTCCCGTCCCCTGTGAAACCGTAGACTGTTCGTCTGCTCCGTTCTGTCTCTGCCTTGATTTACCTATAAACGCTCTATTTTTTACCACGCCGCCGTGGCGAGCTCGTTTTTAAATCGACTGTCAACTCGCGCAGGAGCGGACGCCGTTCCCCGCCCGCCAGCCCTGCGGAGGCTGGGTTTGAACTCCCCGGGGTCCCGCGGAGTTTTATTCCTCCCCGTGGCCGGTTTCCGTGGCCCGTGAGTGTGCTCCGCTCCCACGTTGGCTCTCGCAGGGTCTCCCGTCCACGCGTGCTCCTGTGGCGACGGGCGAGGGAAATGCCGCAGGAGCTGTCGGGGTCGGGCTGGAGGCCGGCCAGGGGTATCGCTCTTTTATAGTAAGTCTTTTTTAAAAAATAAAGAATAAAAAAAAGGGAAAAAAAAAAAAAAGCCGATTGAATGACCCGTAGCTGGACGTGAGGTTTCTTTCTCCGCTGACCGGCTCCCTGGTTCTTCCCCCGCCGTAGCTGAAAAACTCGCCTCTAAACCCGCTCCCGGGCGTCTCCGCAGGCACCGCGCTTCCTCGCCAAGATCTGCGTTTTCCACCCCAAACTCACACGTGCAAATATTACCAAAGTCAATAAAAGAGAATAAATGATGCGGGTTTTTTTTTTTCCTGAATTTTTCCATCTTTCTGCTCCTGTTCTCCAACTCTCCCACCTCCGGCGTGGGATGGGCGCGGGCTGGAACCGCTGGTGGGCTGGGCTGGGCAGCGCCGAGCTCTTCACCGTGACCTTGAGTGAAAAAAAACCTATTTTTTTTTCCCCAGGAGGAACATTTTAGCGTTTTTAAGCAATATTCTGCCCTTGGGGCCGAGCTCACTTTTCTCATAGTCCACAGTAGAGATTTATAAACCACAGAGACCTGCTGGAGGTTTATTTAATTCTCTATTTTTACTTTAAAGACCAAAAAAAGCTGCACCTCTTGATACAAGAAACAAAAAACAGTTGTTAAAAAATTTTGACAGTGGAAACTCCTGAGAAGAGCTCCGTGACTGACAACTAAACGTGACCCGGGACAGCTCCGGCCAGCGGGACGGCTCAGCTCGGGAGGGAACGGACCGGGGTCCTGGGGGCCGGACCGGGGGCGCAGGGGGCCGGTCCGGGGGAACGGGCCAGGGGCCGGGGAGCCGGACCAGGGGCGCGGGGGGCCGGGCCGGGGTCCGGGAGAACGGGCCGGGGTCCGGGGCGGCCCCGCCGGGCCCGGCGCTGCGCAAAATGGCGGCGGGCGGGCGGACTACATCTCCCGTGATGCTCCGGGGGCCGGGACTACAGCTCCCATGATGCCCCGCGCCCAGGGGGCGGGGACACGGCGCTACCCTATAAATAGGCGCCGGCGGGCGCTCACGGCCTCTCCGGGCCGCCGGTGCTGCCATCTTGTGGGTTGTCGCTACCGGCCGCCTCAATCCGCCGCCATCCGCCGTCCGCGCCGCCGCCCGCCCGCCGGGACTGAGCGCGGCGCCTCCGCACCGCCATGAGGGCCAAGGTGAGCGGCGGGGGCGGCCGATGGCGCCTCATCCCCCAGCCCGGAGGGTCCCCGGCAGCGGCCGGGCCCGGCCGGGAGGGTGCGCTGTGGCCTGGAGAGTCGGGGGGGGTCCTAGGGGGGCTCGGGGCGGGGTAGAGCGGGTGGGGGTCTCCGGTGGAGCGGGGCCGGGGCTGCCGGTGCGCGGGGATGGGGCGCAGGCGAGGGAGCCTGAGGTGGGAGAGCGAACGGCGAGGGGTCGGTGCGCCGCGGGGTCGCTGGGGGGCGCGGGGCTGGAGCCGGGGTCTCTGGGTGCGTGGGGACGGGGGTTCCCTATCGGGGGGGGGGGGGGGTTCTCTGTCGCGATAGGAGGGGTCTCTATCGCGAGGGGGGTCCGGGTGCCTTGGAGGAAGTGGGACGCAGCCCCGGCCCCCGGTACCGGCACTAACGGCGCCCCCTCCTCTCCTCTCCCCCGCAGTGGCGTAAGAAGCGCATGCGCAGGTACGTGGGGCTCCCCCGGGGCCGCCCGCCGGTCCTGCCCCGCCGGGGAGCGGGGGGGTGCCCCGGCCGCCGGCCTGTCCCGCCGCGCGGGGCCGGCCCCGGGACCTGAGCGCCGGTGTCTCCCCCAGGCTGAAGCGCAAGAGGAGGAAGATGAGGCAGAGGTCCAAGTAGGCCCTGCCGCGGGGCAGCCGCCGCCGCCCGGTGCCGCGGCGGGGGGGCCCGGTGCAGCGGGAGATGACCCGCTGCCCCGGGCCGGTTCTGAGCTCCGTTGTGCCGCGAATAAAGCTGGTGTTGTTGGGACACGGTGTGGTTCCTCCGGGAGCGGCGGGGACCGGAAAGGAAGGGGGGGGGGGGGTCCTCCGGTAACGGGGCAGACGGGCGGTACCGGGCGGGTTCCCCAGGACCGGGGGCACCGGGCGGGGCCGGTACCGGGTCGGGGGGAAGCTGGGTTGGGGCCCTCCCGGGGGTCGCGGCGCGGCAGGGGAAGCCGCGATGGCGGCGCACACGAATGACGTCACAGAAGAGTCCGGCGCGCCGCACGCCGGGAGGAAGAGCGCGGCTCCTTCCGGGTCGCCCCGGAAGCACCATAGAGCACTTCCTGCCCGGCGCAGAGCGGCTGCCGGAAGGGGCCGCTCATTGTTGGTGCTGGAGGACCCGCGCGGAGGCCGCGAGCGGGTGAGTGCGGGGCCGGGCGGGGCGGGACGCGCTGGGACCGGGACGGGCCGCGCCGCTACCGGGAGAGGCCCCGCTCCGCCGCCCCGGGGCCCCGCGGCGGCCACCCCCGCCCCGCCCCGGGTCCGGCCGCCAGCTGGCCCCGCCGCCGGGCCTGCCCTGGGCCTGCGGGGCGGTTGCTATGGAGACCCGGCGGGGGGGCCTCGCCCCTTCCGCCCTCCCGGTGCGGCGGGGCTGTCGCGGGGCGGAGGTGGCTCAGGCCGCGGCCCGGCGGCGCCCGGGGCCCTCCAGCCGTCCCGGGCCGCCCCCGGTGATGCCGCCGGCACCGGCAGCTGCAGGGAGCGACCGTGAGGGGCTGCCCGGCCCCCGCCCGCAGCTCGGGGCGCCGCGGTCGCGCTGGCAGCGGGTGGGAACGCCCGGGGCTGTGCGGGGCCGCCCGGGCCGTGATGCCCCCGGGCTGTGCTAGCGCTGGAGCTGGTGCCCTCGGACCGGTGTTTCGCGGTGCCGGGGCCGCTGCCGGTGCCTTCCCTCACCCCCCTTCCTTCCTCCCTCCCTCCCGCAGCGCCCGGGGCCCCGCGGCGGCGAAGATGCCCGACCGCGACGGCTACAACAACGGCGGCGGCGGCGGCGATGAGGCGGGGGCCAACGCCGACGACATCTGCCGCGATTTCCTGCGCAACGTGTGCAAGCGGGGGAAGCGCTGCCGGTTCCGGCACCCCGACATCAGCGAGGTCACCAACCTGGGCGTGCGCAAGAACGAGTTCATCTTCTGCCACGACTTCCAGAACAAGGAGTGCGTCCGCCTCAACTGCCGCTTCATCCACGGCACCAAGGAGGACGAGGACTGCTACAAGAAGACGGGGGAGCTGCCCCCGCGCCTGCGGCAGAAGGTGGCCGCCGGGCTGGGCCTCTCGCCCGCCGACCTGCCCAACAGCAAGGAGGAGGTGCCCATCTGCAGGGACTTCTTGAAGGGCGACTGCCAGCGCGGCGCCAAGTGCAAGTTCCAGCACCTGCAGCGGGACTACGAGTACGAGGCGCGGGGCATGGCCGCCCGCGAGCAGGGCATCGTCCCCGCCGGCCGCCGCTACGACCCCTACGACGCCATCTACGACCCCGACCGCTACGACGACCACGAGCCGGTGCTGAAGCGGCGGCGGGTGGACGGGCTGCACTTCGAGAGCTACGAGTACAGCTTCGGCAGCCCGCGCGCCGTGGAGTACCGGCTGCTGGAGGAGGAGAACGTCCTGCTGCGCAAGCGCGTGGAGGACCTCAAGAAGCAGGTGAACAACCTGCTGGCCACCAACGAGGTGCTGCTGGAGCAGAACGCCCAGTTCCGCAACCAGGCCAAGGTGATGACGCTGAGCTCCACCGCCACGGCCACCGAGCAGACTCTGGCCCCCACCGTGGGCACCGTCACCAACTACAACCACAGCATCGCCCAGACGCACACCACGCTCAGCAGCCAGGCCCTGCAGCCCCGGCCCGTCTCCCAGCAGGATTTGGTGGCCCCCGCCGGCGCCCAGGCCGCTCCCCCCGCCAACGCCGCTCCCCCCATGAACCCCGAGATCACCCCGCTCTCGGCCGCCTTGGCCCAGACCATCGCGCAGGGCATGGCCCCCCCCGTCTCCATGGCGCCGGTGGCCGTCTCGGTGGCGCCGGTGGCCGTCTCGATGGCGCAGCCGCTGGGGGGGATCACCATGAGCCACGCCACCACCCCCATGGTGACGTACCCCATCGCCTCCCAGAGCATGAGGATAACGGCCATGCCCCACTGACCCCCCGCGGGGCCGGGGCAGCCGGCTGCGCCGCGACCCCCCAAACTGAGCCCCCGGGGGGAAGCGGGAGGAGGAGGAGGAGGAAGGACAGACCCTCCCCAGCTGGCGGACAGTGCTGGGGGCTCTTGGCTGGCGGGGGGCTGGCGGTGGGGGGGGTGCGGTAGCCCCCCCCAGGACTTCACGCCCCAGTTGGGCACCCGCCGCACGGGGGGTTGTGGGGCTGCTCCCCCCGAGCCCCACGCACGGACACGGCCCCCCCGTGCGGGTGGGGGTCCCGGGGGGGGGGGGGCGGCACCGCGGCCCCCCGGGGCCCTGTAACGTTTTCAGCTATTAAAAACCCCCAAATCTCCCAGTGATGGTTGGGGGGGGGGCAGGAGGGGCCGGTGCTCCCGGGGGGGGGGGCGGGACACGTGACCCTCGCGCTGGCCCCGCCCACAACCTCTTCACCACGCCCCCTCGCTCTGGCTCCGCCCTATCACTGCACAGAGCCGCGGGGTGGGGCGTGACCGGCGAGACCACGCCTAGTGCGGGGGGGGCGGTGCGTGTGGGCGGCCAATGGGCGGCGGGGTGTGGTGGGGGGGTGTGGCGCGGGGTGGGTGTGGCAGGGGGCGGGGCTGGGCGGAATAAGGGGCGGGGTGTGGCAGGGGGCGTGGCTGGGGTGGGAGGGGGCGGGGCTGGGCGGGGCAGGGGGCGTGGCTTGTCCGGGGCCGTGTGGCGGCGCGCGCAGTGCGGTGCTGGCCGCGGGATGGGGCGGGGCGGGGTAGGGGGCGTGGCTTGGTGGGGGCGTGGCTTGGCAAGGGGCGTGGCCCGGCAGGGGGCGTGGCTTGGCAGAGGGCGGCGCGCGCAGTGCGGTGCTGGCGGCGGGATGGAGCGTGGCGGCGCGGGGCCGTGGGCGCTGGCGCGGCCGCTGCTGTGGGCGCTGCCCGCGTACGCCGCGGGGCTGCTGGGGGTGGGCGCGGGCGCGGTGCTGCTGGCGCTGGCGCTGTACGCGGGGTGGCGGCGGCGGCGGCGCGCCCGGGAGCGGGGGCTGCGCTTGGCCGCCCGCCTGCAGCGCGACGAGGAGGCCGCCGTGCGCGCCGCGGGGCTGGGCGCGGCCCGCGGGGAGCTGCCGGCCTGGGTAAGCGGGGCCCGCCCGTTATCCCCGCCGGCACCGGCACCGCCTCGGGCTCCCCCCACCCCCGCAGCCGGGTTAGAGCCCCCCCCCGGGGCTGCGCTCGCCCCCCGCCAGCTGCATCCCGCACCCCGCTTGGGCTCCCCCCGCCGGGCGGGACCCCCGGGGACCCCCATCAGCCGCATCGCCCCGCCCGGGGCCCCGCTGCTGGGGTCCCCCCCTCCGCCGCTCCCGCTGCACCGAGCCCCGCTTGAGCTTCCTGCCGGGGGCCGGACCCCCCCGCCCCGGCTGCACCGCAACCCCCTGCCCGCCCCCCCGCTCCGCCGAGGTCCCCCCGTGACCGCCAAGATGCTGCACCGCAGCCCCCCGCTGCCCCCGGTGGGGTCCCCCCGCTCGACCCCCCGCGATGGGGTGACCCCCCCCGGTGCCGCCCGGGGCCTTCCGGCAGCGCCGGGGCCGGGCCGTGACTCACCGGGCCCGGGGGGGCCGTTTCCTGCGCGGCCGCGGGCTGGGGCGGCTGCGGGGGGGCCGGGACCCCCCTTCACATGGTCCTGGGGGGGTCGGGACCCCCCGTCTCGGGACCCCCCACCACCGGGACCCCCGCTGCGACTGTCCCACCCCGAGCCGGCCCCCACGGGGGTCCCACCGGCCCGGTTGGGGAAACTGAGGCACGGGGCTGGGTGGGGCCGCGCTGTCACGCAGAAGCGAAACCTGCGGCCGGGCTCCCTCCCCCCCCGCCGCGTCCGGCCGGAACCGATTCCCCCCGACCCCCCCCGGCCTCACGCCGCCCCCGGCCCCTCTGCCCGCAGGTGACATTCCCCGACGTGGAGAGGGCAGAATGGCTGAACAAGGTGAGGTGCCCGTCTGTCCGTCCCTGCTCCGTCCTTCCGTCCATCTCTGCCTCCGTCCCCCCGTGTCCCCCCCCCGTGCCCACCCGCCCCCCGCCCGCAGGTCCTGGCCCAGGCCTGGCCCTTCTTCGGGCAGTACATGGAGAAGCTGCTGGTGGAGAAGGTGGCCCCGTCCATCCGCACCTCCAACACCCACCTCCAGACCTTCACCTTCACCAGGGTGGACATGGGCGAGAAGGTAGGGCTCCCCTCGGGGGGGGGGTGCCCCCCATGGCCCCCCATCACCCGCCCCCCCACACTCACTGCTGCCCCCCCGCAGCCTCTCCGGGTCCTGGGGGTCCGGGCTCACCCCGGCGCCCACAAGAAGCAGATCCTGCTGGACCTCAACATCAGGTGGGCGGCCGGAGCCCCCCGTGTGGCGAAGGCGCCGGGTCTCAGTCCCCTGTGCGCCCCCCCCCCCGCGCTGGGGTCTCCCTCTGAGACCCCCCCCTCGTCCCTACGTCCCGTCTCCGCAGCTACGTGGGTGATGTCCAGATCGACGTGGAGGTGAAGAAGTTCTTCTGCAAGGCGGGGGTGAAAGGCATGCAGGTGAGGGGGGGGCTTGGGGGGGCTGGGGGCATGGGGAGCTGGTGGGGCGGCCATGGGGGGGTCACGTCTCAGCGCTGTCCCCCCCCCAGCTCCACGGGATGCTGCGGATCATCCTGGAGCCCCTCCTGGGGGACGTGCCCATCGTGGGGGCCGTCACCATGTTCTTCATCCGGCGCCCGGTGAGTGCCCCCCCGCCCCCCGCAAGGGGCTGACCCCCCCCCAAGCAGGGTGCAGCGGGGTCTGGCCCCCCCCGTCTGACCCTGACCCCCCCCGCCCAGACCTTGGACATCAACTGGACGGGGATGACGAACCTGCTGGACATCCCGGGGCTGAGGTGAGCCCAGCCCGGCTGCGGGGCCCCCCCGGCCCCCAGGACCGTGCCGCCGTGGCCCCCCCGTGACCGTGCCCCCCCCAGCTCCATGTCGGACACCATGATCATGGACGCCATCTCCTCCTACCTCGTCCTCCCCAACCGCCTCCTGGTCCCGCTGGTGCCCGACCTGCACGAGGCCGCCCAGCTCCGCTGCCCCCTGCCCCGGGTAAGGGCTGGCCGGGGGGGTCCCGAGGGGCTTTGGGGGGGGTCCCTGCACCGGCTGACCCCCCCCCCTCCGCAGGGCGTGGTGCGGGTGCACCTCCGGGGCGCCCGGGACCTGCGGTCCAAGGACCGGTTCATGGGGGGGCTGGTGGAGGGCAAGTCGGACCCCTACGCCGTGCTGCGCGTCGGCACCCAGGTCGTCACCAGCCGCGTCATCGACGACACCCTCAACCCCACCTGGGACGAGGTGTACGAGGTGAGACCCCCCCGGAGCCCCCCCATCGCCCCCCCAGACCAGCTGGGGTTGTGGGGGGGCACAGGGACCCTCCGAGCGTCCCCAGCCGGGCCGTGGGGGCAGGAGCACCCCGGGGACCCCCGTGACGTCCCCAGCCGGGCTGTGCTGGGTGGGGGTCCCCGTGTTTCCCCCCCCCCACTGACCCTGTGCCCCCCCAGTTCATCGTGCACGAGGTGCCGGGGCAGGAGATGGAGGTGGAGCTGTTCGACAAGGACCCCGACCAGGACGACCTCCTGGGCAGGTGCGGGGGGGCCGGGCCCCCGGGCTGGCGGCTGGGGGGGGGGTCCCGCTGCCCCCCGGCCCCGCAGCTCACGGGCTCTCCCCCCCCACGCCAGGATGAAGCTGGATCTCGGGGAGGTGCTGAAGGCGCGGGTGCTGGAGGAGGTGGGTGCTGGAGGAGGTGGGGGGTGGCGGGGGCCGGGGGGGCCGTGCTGACCCCGCCGCCCCCCCAGTGGTTCCCGCTGCAGGAGGGGGGCCGGGGGCGGCTCCACCTGCGCCTCGAGTGGCTCTCGCTCCTCTCCGACGCCTCCAAACTGGACCAGGTGAGCGCGGCTCGGCCCGGAGAGGAGTTTGCTGGGTCTCAGCCGTACTAGGGGGGTTGGGGGGGGGGCGTGGGGTGGTCCTGCCCCGGCTGACACTCCCCTCCCCCCCCCGCCCCGGGCGCGTCCCCCAGGTTTTGGAGAGGAACCGGACGATCGTGGCCAAACCCGACCCCCCGTCAGCCGCCATCCTGGTCGTGTACCTGGACCGGGCAGAGGAGCTGCCGGTGAGTGGGGGGCCGGGGGGGGCCAGGGCTGCCAGCTCCCTGCCCTGGGGGGTCAGAGGTGAGCGGGACCCCCCCCGACCCCCCATTTCTGCGCAGGTGAAGAAGCCGGGCAAGGAGCCCAACCCCGTGGTGCAGGTCTCGGTGCAGGACGTCACGCGGGAGAGCAAGGTGGGGCGGGGGGGGCCGGGGGGGCCGGGGGTGCTGCGCGGCCCCGCAGAGGCCGGGGTGGGGCGCAGGGGCGGGGGTCTGACCCCGCTCCCCCCAGGTGGTCTGTAACACCTCCGCGCCCGTCTGGGAGGACGCTTTCCGCTTCTTCCTGCACGACCCCGTGAACCAGGACGTGGACATCCAGGCGAGACCCCCGGACCCCGGCCCCGCGTCCCCCCACGACCCCCCCATCTCCCCAGCCCTATTTCCCCCCATATCCCCCCAAATCCCTCTCCCATTTCCCCCCCCCCAACTCCTCCAACCCCCATTTCTCCCCCATTCCTCTCCCAGTGCTCCCATTCCCCCTGTGACCCCCCGTGCCCCCCCCCCAGGTGAAGGACGACCCCCGGCAGAGCAGCCTGGGCTCCCTCTCGCTGCCCCTCGCCCGCCTGCTCGACGCCCCGGAGCTGACGCTGGACCAGCCCTTCCAGCTCCAGCGCTCGGGGCCCCGCAGCCGCCTCCACATGAAGCTGGTCCTGCGGGTGAGGGGGGCTTGGGGGGCCGGGGGGGGGCCCTGCCCCTGCCTCCCCCCCTCCACTGACCCCTGGCCCTGCAGGTGCTCTTCCTCGATGCCCCCGAGAACGGTGGCCCCCCACCCGCCCCCCCAGGGCAGCCGGAGCCCCCGGCCAGCACCAGCAGCACCCACCGGCCCACCCAGGCCAGCCCTGACCCCCAGTTTGGCACCGAGGTGGGGAGGGGATGGGGGGGGACCCGGGGGGGCATCACCAGGGAGGCTGAGGGGGCTTGGAGGGGAGCTGGGGGGGGGAGTGATGTGGGATGGGGCTGGGGGGTCCTGGGGGGGCAGGATGGGGGATCCTGGGGGGTGGGATGGGGGGTACTAGGGGGAGGATGCGGGCTCAGGGTCTGGGGGGTCCTGGGGGTCGGAAGGGGCTCTGGGGGAGCTGGGGAGCAGATTGGGGGGTCCTGGGGGGCAGGATGGGGGGGGTCCATGGCAGGAAGGGGGGGGTCAGGGCCAGGGGGAGCTGGGGGCCAGGTGTCCCCGGCAGCCCCCGTGCCAGTGCGCGGCGTGTCCCCGTGTCCCCAGCACGTGCTGCGGATCCACCTCCTGGAGGCCGAGAACCTGGTGGCCAAGGACAACTTCTTGGGGGGGGGTGGTGCGGGGCCGCTCGGACCCCTACGCCAAGGTGCGCGTGGCCGGGAGGGTCTTCCGCAGCCGCGTGGTCAAGGAGGACCTCAACCCCCGCTGGAACGAGGTCTACGAGGTACCGGGGGGTCCCCGTGCCCCGGCTGCCCCCGCCCCGGGGGGCTCCAGTCCCACCCCAGGAGGGGAAACTGAGGCAGGGGGCTGGGAGGGGTCCCGGGGGGCTGGGGGTGCCCCAGGGTGACACCCCTCCCTGCCCAGGTGATCGTGGACAACGTCCCGGGGCAGGACGTGGAGTTCGACCTCTTCGACAAGGACATCGACAAGGACGATTTCCTGGGCCGGTGGGTGCTGGGGGTGCGGGGGGGGGGCTGTGGGGCAGCCGTGGGGCTGTGGGGCGCCCCCTCCTCAGCCCTCACCGCCCCCCCCCACCCCCCAGGTGCAAGGTGCCGCTGAGGCGGGTGCTGAGCAGCCGCATCGTGGATGAGGTGGGAGAAGGGGCCGGGGGGGCTGCAGGGGGTGGGGGGCTGCAGGGGGTGGGGGGGCAGCACCGGGGGGTCTCACCCTCTCCCCGTCCCGCCAGTGGCTGCCGCTGGAGGAGGTGAAGTCGGGGCGGCTGCACGTGCGGCTGGAGAGCCTGGCCCCCAGCGCCAGCGCTGCCCCCCTCGAGCAGGTAACGGCCCCGGGGGGGACACGGGGGGCACGGCTGGCCCCGAGCCGCGGCCCCGCACCGGGCATCCCCCTGTGCGGCCCCATCCCCGTCCCCATCCCTGTCCCCACACCCCCCGTCCGTCCCCACACGCCCCCCACCCACCCCGTCCCCCCCCAGGTCCTGCACACCAACAGCCTCCTGCAGCCCGCCCGCGGCGAGGAGCTCTCCGCCGCTCTCCTCTCCGTCTTCGTGGACCGCGCCGCCGACCTGCCGGTGAGTGGGGGTCCCCCCCGGCCCCCCCCCCCCCAATCTGTCCCCATCCCCGGCCCCACCGTCCCCCGCTGTCCCCAGCTCCGCAAGGGCTCCAAGCCCCCCGCCGCCTTCGCCAGCCTGGCCGTGCGCGACGTCTCCGTCAAGACCAAGGTGAGACGTGGGAGGGGGTCGGGGGGGGGTCGGGGAGGCTGGGGGGGATGGGGGGGGTCTCACACCCACTCTCCTGCCCCCAGACCTGCGCCCCGACGGCCGAGCCCGTGTGGGACGAAGGCTTCTCCTTCCTCATCAAGCGGCCGCACGTGGAGACGCTGGAGCTGCAGGTCCCGTCCCCGGGGTGGGGGGTCCCGTCCCCGCGGGGGGGGGGTCCCGTCGCGGGGTGCTGAGCCCCCTGTGCCCGCAGGTGAAGGAGGAGGGGGGGCAGCCCCTGGGGACCCTCCGCCTGCCCCTGCCCCAGCTCTTGGCCGCCGAGGGGCTCGCGCTGGACGGCTGGTTCCCCCTGGCCGGGGGGGGGCCCGGCACCCAGGTCCTGCTGCGGGCGCAGCTGGGGGTGAGTGACGGGGGAGGGGTCGGGGGGGGCAGGTGGGGGGCTGGGACCCTCCTCACCCCCCACTCGCTCCCCCCCCCCAGGTGCTGGTGTCGCAGCAGGCGGAGGCGGGGGCCGGCGGCGGGTCCCCAGCCGGGGGGGACGCAGCCCCCCAGCCCGCCGGGGCGCCGGGGCAGGAGGAGAGCGGGGCCGGGGGGCTGCGGCAGCGCCTGCTCCCGGCCGACAGGTAGGGCTGGGGGGCGCGACCCCCCCGGGGCGTCCAGCCCCCGCCCCGCACCGCGCCCCGCCCCACACCGCGTCCAGCCCCCGCCCCGCACCGCGCCCCGCCCCACACCGCGTCCAGCCCCCGCCCCGCACCGCGTCCAGCCCCACACCGCGTCCAGCCCCTGCCCCTGTGTCCGCCCCACCTGCAGACCCCCGGGCAGGGTGGGGGGGGTCCGGCCGAGCCCCCCCGGGCTGACCCCCGCCCCCCGCAGCCCCCCGCAGCCGGGGGGTCCCCAGGGCCGGCTGCAGCTCACGCTCTGGTACCACGGGGACGAGCGCAAGCTGGTGGCCATCGTCCACGCCTGCAGGTGAGCCTCGCGGCGGGGGGTCGGGGGGGGGGGGGATCGGGGCCTGGACCCCCCCCCTGAGCCGCGTCCCCCCCCCAGGAAGCTGCGGGCGGTGGCGAAGGAGCTGCCCGACCCCTACGTGTCCCTGGTGCTGCTGCCCGACCGCGGCCGCGGCACCAAGAGGAAGACGAGCGTGCAGAGGAGGACCCTGAACCCCGACTTCAACGAGAGGTGGGGGGGGGCACGGGGCGGGGGGGCGCCTGCCCGGCGCTGCCCAGCGTCGCCCAGTACGGCCCAGTACAGCTCAGTACAGCCCAGTCTCCGCAGGTTCGAGTGGGACGTGTCCCTCGAGGAAGCCTCTCGGCGCAAGCTGGAAGCTCAGGTCAAATCCACCGTGTCCTTCGTGTCGCGGGAGAAGGAGGTGCTGGGGAAGGTAGGGGGGGCCCGGGGGGTCCGGGGGGGGTCCCAGGGAGCCCCTCTGAGCCGTTGCTCTCCCCCCAGCTCCATCTGGACCTGGCGCAGGTGGATCTGTCGGAGGGGGGAGCGCACTGGTGAGTGGGGCTGGGCTGGGGGGGGTCTGGGGGGGCTGCCCCGGGGGGGGGGAGGTCTCGGGGCTCCCGTTGGGTCTCTCGGGGGTGGGGGGCTCTGTGTGTGTCCCCCCCCCGTGCCCCCTCACCTCTCTCCCCCCAGGTATGAGCTGCGGGACGAGCGGAGCAGCCCCTAGAGCTGGGACCCCCCAGGACCCCCCAGTCCCCACCGTGCCTGGGGCGGTGGGACGGGCTGGGGGGGGGGCCGAGCGCCCCGGCTGCTCCTGCCGCCCCCCCCTCGCCCCCCGCCTCGCCACTGACCAAAGACGCGTCGGGGGGGGCCAGGCCGGGCCCCCCCGCGCCCCCCCGGACTGTTACGCACCTCGTGCCTTTCGCCCCCCCCCAAGGAGCCCCCCGGCGCGGGGGGGCCCGGCCTGGGCTTGTGCCCCGGCCCCCCCCGGGGAGACGCTTTTGTTAGAGCCGCTCCCCTGACACCGCGCCACCGCCGTGCCACCCCCGTGCCCCCCGCGCTGGCACCACGCCACCGCCGCACCCACCCCCCGCTGCCGTCCCCACGTGTCCCCCCCCCCGCACTAATAAAGGAGGGAGGAGACAGCGGCGGCTTCGGGTGGTCCTGGGGGTCCCGAGGTGCGCCTCGGGCTCCGCGGTGTGTGTCCCCCCCGTGGGATGTCCCCCATGGGTGTCCCTCGTGGGGTGCTCCCCGTCTTGGTGTCCGTGCTGGGGTGTCCCCCCCCTTGAGATGTCCCCAGCGTCGGTCCCTGGTGGGATGCCACCCGCAGGGTGTCCCCATCGTGGTGTCACCATCGTGGTGTCACCATCATTGGGTCCCTGGTGGGATCCCACCTCCAGGTTATTGTCATCGTGGTGTCCCCATCGTGGTGTCCTTGATGGGATGCCACCCACAGGGTGTCCCCATCGTGGGGTCCCCATCGTGGGGTCCCCATGGGGCTCCCGTTCACGGGGGGTGGTCGTTGGGGTGCCCCTCCCGAGATGTCCCCATCGTCACGTCCCCCTTGGGATGCTGCCCGTGGGGGGGGTGGTCCTTGGATGTCCCCCTCTGGGCTGTCCCTCATCCTGGTGTCCCCCCGAGGTGTCCCCCGTGGGGTGCTGTCCCGGGGTGCTCCCTGCGGTGTCCCCCGTGGGGTGGGGGGCGCTGGGGGGTGCCCCACGGGATGCCATCACTGGGGTGCCCTGAAGGGGTGTCCCTCCCGCAGTGCCCCCCCCGTCGCCCCCCGGCCCCGCTCCGTGCCCATCTATAGACAAATCCCCGCCGGGAGAAGGGGCGTGGCCTGGCCCGGCCCCGCCCCCCTCATGCATAATGCATCGCTAATTAGCGCGCGGTGACGCGGCCGGCGCGTGGCCAATGGGCGGGCGGTGACGCCGGTGGGTAGAGAGCGACCGTCCAACCCCCCCCCCCCATTACCGGGCCAGAGCTGGGACGGGAGCGGCCGCCGCCATGGTGGGCACCGGGCACCGGCACCGGGGGGAGCGGGGCGGGGGGAGCGGGCGGGGGCCGGGGGGCACCGGGGGGCGCTCGGCGGGCACCGGGCGCGGCCGGTGGCGCCATCCCCGAGGGCGCGGCCGGGCGGTGCCGGTGCCCAGTGCCCGCTGACCGCCGCGCTCTCCCCGCAGTGTGACTTCTCGGAGGAGCAAACCGCGGGTGAGTGACCGGTACCGGGCCCCGGGGCTCGGGATCCCCCCGGTACCGGGCACGGCCCTGGCGGCCCCAGCGCTTCCTGCGCGGCCGCGGGCGGGGCCTTTCCCGGGGCAAAGTCTGTCCCGGGCGGGGCCGATCGTGCCGGGGGGGTGCGGGGGGGACCGGGGCCGGGGGGGGGATGCGGGGCCGGGGGGGATGCGGGGGAACCGGGGGGATGCGGGGGTGCGCGGGCCCCTCCTGCGCCATTTGCCCTTATTTGGGCTGAGCGCGGGGCCGGGCCGCGCATTCCTGCGGGGCGGGGCCGCCCGGTGCCCTCCCGGGGGGGGCCCGGACGCCCGGGGCCGGCGGGGGGGGGGGGGGCGGCAGCATCCCGGCCGCACCTCGCGGGGGGGCCGCGACCTCCGCCCCGGCGTCGGGTTCCACCGGGAAACCGGATCCCACCCGGGAACAAAACCCGACCCGGGAGGGGGGGGGCTCCTGGGGGGGTCCGGTAACGGGGTCCCCAAGGGGGGGGGTCCCAGGGGTGCAGCCTGGGGGGGTCCCGGCAGTGCGAGGTCTGCGGGTGCAGCATCTCTGGGAGGGGAGGGCCGGGAGGGGGTCCCGGTGCCGCGGGGGTGGTCCCGGTGCCGCGGGGGGGGGTCCCGGTGCCTCGGGGGGGTCCCGCCGTGGCTGACGCCCCCCCCCCAGAGTTCAAGGAGGCGTTCCAGCTCTTCGACCGCACCGGGGACGGGAAGATCCTGTACAGCCAGTGCGGGGACGTGATGCGGGCGCTGGGCCAGAACCCCACCAACGCCGAGGTCATGAAGGTACTGGGCAACCCCAAGAGCGATGGTGAGTGGGGTGTGTGTCCCCCCCCAAGACCCCCCCAGGACCCCCGGCCCCCGCCCACGGCCCCTCTCCCGCAGAGATGAACCTGAAGACGCTGAACTTCGAGCAGTTCCTGCCCATGATGCAGACGATCGCCAAGAACAAGGACCAGGGCTGCTTCGAGGACTACGTCGAGGGGCTGCGGGTGTTCGACAAGGAGGGCAACGGCACCGTCATGGGCGCCGAGATCCGCCACGTCCTCGTCACCCTGGGTGAGCGTCACCCCCCCGGCTCCCTGCGAGCACCCGGGGACCCCTCGGCCAGCCCTGAGGACCCCAAAGCCCAGCCAACCCCGGGGTCCCCGTGAGCTCCTGATCAGCCCTGGGATCCTCACGAGCCCCCGGCCCTCTCCAGGGACCCCCCAAAGGGTCCCTGCAAGCCCTGGGGACCCCCGGTGTCCCCCCCATCTCCCTGGGGTGACAGGGGCTGTCCCACAAGCCCCCAGCCCTCTCCAGGGACCCCCCCCCAAAGGCCTGAACCCTCCCGGTGTCCCCCCCATCGCCCCGGGGTGACACGTGCTGTCCTGCAGGCGAGAAGATGACGGAGGAGGAGGTGGAGCAGCTGGTGGCCGGGCACGAGGACAGCAACGGCTGCATCAACTACGAAGGTGCGGGGGGTCCCGGGGCTGGGGGGGGTCCCGGGGGTCCTGGGGGGCTCGGCCACGGCCCCGCTCCCTCCCTGACCATCATGTCTCCTTCCTTCCCGCCAGCGTTTGTGAGACACATCTTGTCAGGGTGACGCCGCAGGGGTACGCGCCTCCCCCCGCAGTTACTCACCGTTTTTTTTCCTTCCTTTTTTTTTCAGTGGGGTCTTTTTTTTTTAAAAAAAAAATAAGAAAAAAAAAAAAAAAAGGCCGCCCCGTTTGCGCTCTCGCCCTCGGTGCAGCCCCCCCTGCTCCCCGCATGCCCCTCTGCATGGAGCCCCCCTGCGCGCCGGGGCCGGGACGCGGGGGCTGGCGCGGGGGACCCCCCCCCCAGCAGCGAGGGCCCCCGGGGCTGCGGCGACGCCGGTTCCTCCCTGCGCTCTTCAGCCCTTTGACTTTGGTTTTCCTGCCTCTCTCTGGGACGAGGGCGGGGGGGGCCCAGCAGACCCCCCCCTCACCCCACTCTCCCCCCTTCTCTCCGCAGAGCTGGTCCGGATGGTGCTGAGCGGCTGAAGACCCCTCGGGTCCCCCCCCTGCCGCCCCCTCACTGGTTTTGTGCCTTTTCCCTCATTTTATGGCCACCAACGCCCCCCCCCCCCCCAATCCCACAGCCCCCCTGGCCCCCCCCCGGCCCCACCGGCTAAGTTATTGCTCCACGGCATCAAATAAAGTGTCGGAAGGTGACGCTGGGTCCCTGAGCCTCTGTCCCCCCATGGCCCCCCCGCCCCCACACACCCTGCACACGAGGCCGTTTCTTCCCGCCCCGGGGACTTTTGGGAGTTTTATTTTTGTTGTTTTTTTTTTAAAAAAAAAAGAAAAAGGGGGGGGTGACAACTGAGAGGGAGCTGGGGGGGATTTGGGGCTGGGGGGGGGGGAATGCCCATGTGCCAGGTGGGATTGGAGCTGTCTCATAAATAGCCGGGGGGCAGCAGGGTCGCCGGCCCCCCCGGGGAGACCAACACTTAAATAAAATCCGGGACAATCATAAAAAAATGCCGAAGCAGGAGGGGGAAGGGTCGGGGGGGTCCTTTGGGGGCGCCTTGCGGGGGCGGGAGAGGCCGGTCTCCCCGGGCCGGTGGCGGCGGCGGGGCTGGGGGGGCTGCGGTGGGGCTGGGGGGGGGGGCCACGGCATCCTGGGCCCCGGCGGGGGCTTCACTGCGTGGGGGGGACGGGGGTGGCCGTGCTGGGGCTGGGCGCGATGGGCTCTGGCTGCAGGGGGGGGCCTTGGTCTGCGGGGAGAGAAAACAAAGGGGGGGGGGGTCACACCTGGGGGGGGCAAGGGGGTGCACGAGCACCTCTTGCCCCACAGCTCCCAGGAAGGGTCGAGCCCCCCAGCCCCATGCCCGCGAGTGGGTCCCCCCTTCCCTGCACCGCTCCCGGTGGGTTCCCCCCTCCCTGTCCCCGGTGGGTGTCATCCCCCCCGTGCCCCCCGCCATGGCTCACCTGCGAGGAGGCCGGGGTGGGGAAGGAGGCTTCCCTGCACGGCGGCCACGATGGCGGGGCTGTGCGCGGCGGCCGAGCCCCCCGCGGGGTGCGGGAGGGCCAGGCCGGGCGGGGGGGCGGCGGGGGGCAGCCCCCCAGACTGCATGCTGCTGGCCAGGGCCCCATGCAGCGGGAGGGCAGGCGGGGGCGCGGGGAAGGGGTCGGCGGGGGGGTTTGCCATGCTCGGGGGGACGGCGGACGCAGGCAAGGTGAAGGGCAGGGCCGCGGGCGCGTTACCGGGCACGGCGGGGTGGCCGCTGCCACCCAGGGTCCCCGCCAGGCTCTGGGACGGCGGCTGCTGCCCGGGGAACGGCACCGGGGCTGTGGGGAGAGATGGGGGAGGTCTCAGCACCCAGACCCTGGCGTTGAGACCCCCCCAACCCCATCCAGCCCTTGTCACCCTGCCTCACCGTGCGGGACGGCCGGGGCGCCCGGCGGCGGGGGCGGCTGCGGCGGGGGGACCCCGGGCAGGGGCTGCCCCACGGGCTCGGCGGGGGCCACCATGGCGGGGGTGGGCGGCACGGCCAGCGGGTGGGCGGCGGGGGCCAGCGGGGCGCCGGCGGGCAGGGGCTGTGCCCCCGGGGGCAGCGGGGGCGGCTTGCTGCTGCTGCTGCTGCTGGAGGTGCTGGAAGTGCTGCTGCCGCGCGCGCATCTCGGCGTACTTGAGCTGCTCCATGTGGAAGGCCTGGCGGTCGGCCAGCAGCTGCTGCCGCTGGTACTCGAGCTGCAGGGCACGGGAGGGGTCAGCGGGGGGGGGGTTTGGCACCCAGCTCCCCCCCGGCACCGCTGCCGCCACTCACGGCCTCGCGCTCCCGGTCCATGATGGTCTCCAGCTCCTCGAAGTGCCGCAGTTTGATCTCCAGCTTCTTCATCTGCGTCTCCACCAGCAGGGCCACCAGGGACTTGATCTTGCGCTCCTCCACGGCTGCCAGGTGCTGGGGGGGGGGGGCAGGGCGGGTTTAGCACCCACACTTGGGCTGCCCCCACCCCACCCCAGCCCCAACCCCTCACCTTGGCCTTCACGGCGGCGGCGGCCAGCGCGGCGGCGGCGGCGGTGGACAGGTTCCCCTCGCCAATGTCCCGCTCCACCTTGGCCTTGCGCTCGGCCTCGGGCTCCAGCGGCTCCTTGGGCGCCTCGTCCGGCCCCTCCTTCGCCTCCTTCTCCTTCTCCGGCTCTGCTGCGGCGGGACAGGGCGGCGTTGGTGGGGCTGTGGGGGGCTCAGTGCCCACCCCAGCCCAGCCAGGCCCGGCCTCCTCACCTGCGCCGTCGCCATCACCCTTGTCGGGCTCCTTCTCGCCCTCCGCCTCCTTCCCCTTCTCCTCCTCCTTCCTGGGCACCTCCCCGGCCTTCTCCTTCGCCTCCTCCTCGACGCCGCCGTCCCGGGGCTCCTGCGGAGGCACCGCGGCCGCTCGAGTCCCTGTGCCCACCGTCCCCCCTCCCATGCCCCCCCGTCCCCGGGCCGGCTCCTACCTTCGCCTCCTTCTTCTCCTCCGGCGGCTGCGCCTCCGCCCGCGCCTCCTCCGCGCCACTCTCCTCTGGGGACACCAGCGCAGGGTCAGACCCCACCGCCGCCCACCCCAGGCCTGGCAAACCCACCCCCCGACCCCCCCCTCACCGATGCGCTCCGGCTCGTCGGCGGCCGTGCCCGCGATGCCGCTGCTCTCCAGCCCGAACGCGGGGTCGGCCTTGCCCGTCACCTTGGCCGCCTCCTCCACCTTGCGCACGTGGGCCTCCACCAAGGCCGTGGGCACCTCCTCCTTCATCTTGGAGAACTCCTCTGCGGGCGGCGCCATGGCCTCAGCGGGGCCGGCGGGGACCCAGCGGGACCCCGGTGGGACCCCAGCCCCCCTCGGAGCCAGCCCTGCCCCTCAGCACTGTGAATCCCTCGGGGAGGGGGGAGCTTGTCCCAGCCCCTCATAGGTCTCATCCTGTCTCCACACAGCACTTGTCCTGCTGCTCTATAGGGTGCCCTATAGGACCCATCCCAAATCCTCCTATAGTCACCCTGTCTCCCTACAGGAATCGTTACAGGGACTTAATTGTCTCCGCACAGGCCCCATCCATCCACCTACAGACTCAGCCCAGCTCCTCGTAAGACTCTCCCCGTCACCCTACAGGAATCCCTATAGGACTCAGCCCTTCTCCCTATAGGGTTCTTCCTCTCTCCCTATAGAACTCCCCACAGGATTCAACTGTATCCCTACAGGACTCATCCCATCTCCTGTAGGACCCATCCTATCGCCCCATAACTCGTCCTGTCTCCCTGTAGGGCTTCCTATAGGACTCATCTCATCCTCCTATAGGACTTCCTATAGGATTCATCTTATTCTCCTATAGAACCCATCCTATCTCCCCATAGGACTCCCCCATCTCCCTACAGATCTCCGTAGAGGACTCCCCCCACTCCCCACAGGCCCTGTCCCCCCCCAGGACTCATCCTGTCCCCCCGCCCACGCCTCGCCGGGAGGGTCTGCGTTACCCAGCGCCGACTTGGCGGCGGCGGAGGCGACGCGGGGGTCCACGACGGAGGCGAGGAAGGCGACGGTGCTCATGACGGGGTTGCCGGACTGGCTGAAGGGGATGGGCTGGTAGGCCAGCGGCCCCAGCGACGCCTCCGAGTCCTCCAGGTAGGGGTCCTCGATGGGCAGGCGCAGGAAGTGCAGGATGCACTCGTCCTGCGTCCGGCTGCCCACGTGCTCCGACACCTTGTTCCAGTCGTCCTTGTACATCTCCAGGGCCTGCGGGGCGGGGTGGGGGGTGTCCGTGGGGTCCGGCGGCCCCGTGCCCCCCTCCCCGCGGACCCCCGCTCACCTCCAGCAGCAGCAGCGTCTCCTGCTCCGTCCACTCCCGTGTGGCACTGGCGGCGGCTTTGCTCTGACGGGGGACACAGGGGGGTGAGTGGTGGCGGGCGGGGGGCCGGGGCGGGGGCTGGGGGGTGCCCACCTTGGAGGGGACGTTCTTCTTGGTGTACATGTCGGTGCGGAGGCCGAAGTTCTGCATGTCGGGCGGCTTCTCCTTGCTCTTGTCGGGGAAGTTCAGCATCTGCTGCGAGGCCGAGGTCTGCTGCCGGGCGGGGGGAGAGGGGACGCTGGGGACGCGGCCGTGGAGGGGGACAGGCCACCAGGACGCCAGTTCCCACCCCACAGAAGCCTCTGTGCCCCGTCTCGTCACGGTGCCCCCCCCGCGTCCCTGCTCCCCCGGGCAGGGCGGCATGCGGGGCGCGAGGGGGAGGAGGGAAGGAGCCTTCCTCGGCCAGCAGCGGGGGGACGGAGCCCAAGGAGCCGCCTACCAGCTCCGGCTTCCCCTTCCCCGGCTCGGCGACCACCAGCTCCTCCATCTCTTTGCTCTTGCGGCCCGTCTTGGCGTCGCCATCACTCTGCCGGCCCTGAGGCACGGATCGAAGCTGTACGATCCCCCCCCCCCCAAGCCCCGCCCCCAGCACCCCGCACCCGGCCCCCCGCGGGGACCGGGGGATGGCAGAGGGGGGGACGCAGCTGGGCAAGGAGCGGCCGCCCCCCGCGCACCCACCTGGGGGGTCTTGGGCTGCAGCGGCACCAGCCCCGAGGGGGTGTCGGCCAGGACGTGGAAGTGGGAGGTGGGCGGGGGGCCCATGGGGGTGGGACGGCTCTCGGCGTCCACCTGGTAGTTGATGAGGCCCCACTGCTCCAGGAAGGCGTGGACCCTGCGGAGAGCCGGGGCGGGGGGCTCAGACCCCTGCCGGCCCCTCTGCCAGCACCAGGGGGGCCAAAGCCATCGCCCCCCGCCCCGGCGGACCCACCGCATGATGGCACAGACGTCCCCGGCCAGGTTGCGGCGGCAGGCGGTGGAGGTGAGGTACTCCTGCGGGTTCAGCCGGTACGTGTCGATCATGAAGTTGCGGTAAGCCAAGTATCTGGGGGGGGGGGGAGCGGGCGAGGGGTCAGCGCGGCCCCGCCAGCACCGGGAGGGACGGGGAGGGGTGGGTGGGTGGGTGGGGGGATTCAGCCTCACATTTCAGGGGTCTTGGATTTATTCTTGCCGTTGAAGAACTCGGGCAGGGCTCGGCGCTCGATGGCGTGGACGCTGCAAGGCGAGACGCTCGGGGAGGGCCCGGCATGGCACCGTCCCTGTCCCCGGCTGCCCCCGGGGCACCGACCTCGTCCTCGGCTGGCCCAGGGCACCGTCCCCGTCCCCGGCTGCCCCAGGGCACTGTCCCCATCCTCAGCTGGCCCAGGGCACTGTCCCTGGCTGCCCCCGGGGCACCGTCCCCGTCCCCGGCTGCCCCGTACCTGTTGTAGTCGAACCAGGCGGCGTAGCTGGGGATGATGATGTGGTGCGTCTGCTCCGTCACGTTGTCCTCGTGCAGGTCGGGGTTCTTGGCCTGCTCCCCCTTGCTCCCGGTGCTGTTCTCCTCCTCGTCCTGCCAGAGACCGGCGCCACGTGGGCGAGGGGGTCCCGAGACCCCCTTTTGTGCCCGTACCAAGAGCAGGATGAGGCCAACGGCGCAGGGCAACGCTGCCCGCAGCCCCAGGGTGAGGGGAAGGGCAGAAAGGGGCCTTTTTGTCCCCAAAAGAGGGGCAGGGAAAGAGGGACAACAGGCACGGCCACCCAGGGATGGTGACGCCGGTGCTGGGGTGGGAACGTCTTCCTTGGGAGGGGACACAGCCCCCGGCCTCACCTTGCCGGCCGTCTCCATGCTCTCGTCCTCCTGCTCATCTGGAAGAGAGGAGAGCGGGGCCGGGCTGGGCACGGGCAGGTCTGCAGGGGGGGGGACCCACCGCGGCGCCCAGCCCCGGCGCCTCCCACTCACCCAGGTCCGTCATGGTGCCCCCCTTGACCGGCGCCGACTCCGAATCCTTCTTGGTGTTGACTGCGGCGGGGGGAAGCGGCTCTGAGCACCCCAAGGACAGACCCCAGCCCAGGCACGTGGGGAGGGGACCCCATGGGGGGGCTGCCAGCCCCCCGCCCTGACCTGTCTTGGGCAGGGTGACCTCCTCCACGTTGGGGACGGGCGAGGGCTCGTCCATGTCCTTCGTCAGGTCCTCCTGCTCCTCCTCGCGGTGCCCGCGCTTGGATTTGTTGTAGGGGGTGGAGGGTCTGCGCAGGGGGAGCCCCCGGTGTCACCGCTGCAGCCGGGGGGGGGGCCGACTCCCCGCAGCCCCCGCCGCCCCCCGCGCCGGGCTCACCCCTTCTTGGCGTTCTTCTTCTTGGCCTCGGGGGTGGGCGAGGGGGAGGGCGAGCGCTTTCGCTTCTTGTAGTTGCCGCCCTTCTTGTCGCGCCGGTCCGAGTCGGGGCTGTTCACCTGGGGGGGCGGCGGGGTGCTGGGTCCGGCCGAGGGGGGGGGCCAGGCACAGACCCCCCATCGCCCCCCCGGGCGGCTGCGAGCCCCGCTCTGACCTCGTCCGTCAGCGTCTTGGCCGAGATCTTCTTCCTGCGGGCGACGGGGCTCTTCTCGTCCGTCACCTCGTAGTCCTCCTCGTTCATCCACTCGTTGAAGGTGTCCGTGTCCAGTATCCACTTGGCGTGGACCTGCGGGGCGGGGGCGTGGGCGCATCACGCAGGGGAGGGGGCTGCAGCCGCCCGCCCAGCCCCGGGCGACCCCGGTACCTTCCGGGGCTTCTCCGGCGTCGGGGCGTCCTCCACCGAGGCCTCGATCTCGCTGGCGGGGATCCAGGTGTCGTAGCTGCGGGCGCAGAGCGATGGGGTGAGCCTGGGGGGCTCCGCTGGGCTCGCAGCCCCCGCCCGGGACCCCCCCTCACCTGTCGGGGTAGTAGCCCCAGTGCAGCAGGACCTGCTTGTCGCGCTTCATGACCGGCCGGACCCACTCCTCTGCGGGGACACGGCGCGGGGCCGGCGCTGAGCACGGACGTGGCCCCGCCCCGGGAGCGCAGCCCTGGCCCTCCAACACCGACCCCCCCACTGGAGGGGGGGCTCCCCCTCGCACCCACCTTCCTCCAGGTTCCCAGGGACGGGGCAGACGATGTGGGATGCGTTGCTCTTGTCCTCGGTCACGGTGCCCTGCGAGGGGAGCGGGGCTGGGCTGAGCGACAGGACGAAGAGTGGGATGGGCCCCCCCCGTGCCTCCCCCCCCGCCCAGCGCTGCCACCGACCTGGTGCCTCTTGACGATGTCCTTCAGCTTGCTCAGCAGCTTGGGCTCGATCTCCTGGTGCAGGAAGATGTTGGGCCGGGCCAGGCAGTTGTTCTGGGGAAGGAGGGGAGCAGAGCGGTGAGCGGGTGGGGGACGGGGGGGTCCCGAGGGGGGCGGGGGCGGCGCCTCTTACCTGCACCAGGGATTTCTCGATGGTCATGAACATCTCCACGTTGCGGTCCATGCGCGAGGGATTCTGGAAATCGAAACGCCGCCTTATTGGAAGAAAAGAGCGACTCTCATGAAAGCCACAGCTCAGGTCTCCTCGTCAGCACCCAAAGCCTGGGGGGGGCACGGGGAGGGGACACACACGCGCCTGAACCCCATCAGGGGTCCACGGTGGGGGGAGGACATGCCCCGGCACCCGCCTGCTGCAGAGGTGGGTGCCCTACAACCAGCCCACCCTCGTGCAGCCCCCAGGGTGCTCCCATGGAGGGGACCCCCCCCCACCCCCTCCCAGCCCCATGATCTCCCCCCCAGCCCCCTCCCGCTCCCAGGACCCCCCAGCCCCGAGGGGCGCGGGCGGGCGCTCACCATCCTTGGTCGCTCTTGAATTTATAGGCCGCAGCGAGGATGTGGCACAGGGCTCCTCCCGCCTTGAAATCCAGGAAGCATTTTATCTGTAATGGGAGGAGAGGGGTCGGGGGGCGGCCAGGAGGGGTGGGGGGCGGCCCCGGACGCAGGGTGCCATCCCCGTGTTGGGGTGCTGTCCCCATGTCTGGGTGCCATCCCCTCTTTGCGGTGCCGTCCCCTCTTTGTGGTGCCGTCCCCACGCTGGGCTCTGTCCCTGGATGCAGCCCCTGTGGTGTTGGGGCACTGTCCCCAGCTGGGGACCCGTCCCCGTGTCGGGACACTGTCCCCAGGTCCCTGGGGTGCTGTCCTGGGGTCCCTGGGGTGGAGGCCCCAGGTGCTGACCCAGGTCCTCAGGGCGCTGTCCGTGGTCAGGGCCCTGTCCCGGTGTCGCGGTGCTGTCCCTGGTGGGACACTGTCCCCAGTGGGACACTGTCCCCTGGTCGCTGGGTCACAGACCTTCTTGGCGGGCAGTTCCCAGCAGGACAGTACCCAGGTGTCACCGGGCACTGTCCCCAGACCCTGGGGCACCGTCCCTGACCAGGGCGCTGTCCCACGCCAGGGCCGTGTCCCAGGTCACCGGGTGCTGTCCGTGGTCGGGCGCTGTCCCTAGGCCGGGGCACTGACCCGGTCACACGGTGGGGGGGGGGTGGCTGTCCCCAGGTCTTTGGGGTTGTCCCCAGCTCTCTGGGGCGCTGCCCCCTTGGAGCCTCCTCCCTGGGTCATCGCGGTGCTGTCCCCACGTCTTTGGGGCACTGTCCCTGCCCAGGCCCTTGTCCCCACGTCTTTGGGGCGCTGTCCCTGCCCAGGCCCTTGTCCCCAGGTCCCCGGGTGTCACTGGGCCACGTCCCCCGCCGCGGCGCAGGCCCTGGCCCCCCACATCCCCGTTCCCGGTGCCCGGGGGCTCACCGGCAGCTTGGTGAGGGGCGCGTTGCTGACGTGCTTCCCGAAAACCTCCTCCTGGAACTGCAGCAGCTGCACCACCAGGCTCGACAGCGACTTGTTGGTGGGGGGCTCGGCCTGCGTGTACTGGGGGGGGGGTCCGGGGGGGGGTCAGCGCCGCCATCGGGGCCCAACGGGGGGCGCGGGGGGGCGGACGGTGATGGCGGCGGTGGGGTGACAGGCCGGGCCCGGTGGGGGGGGGCCCGGTGCGGCGCCCCCCCCCGCCCCGCGGCCTACCTTCTTGTAGTTCTTGCCGAGCCAGAGGCGGACGTTGTCGAACTGGCTGACGGTGTCCGCGGCCTCGTAGTACTTGACGTTGGGGCCGCCGTCCTTCTTCCGCACCGCCATCTTCCAGCGGGCCGGGCCGCTCCCGCCGCCTCCCGCCGCGCCGCGCCCGCTCTACCGCCCCCTGCCGGCCCCGCCCCGCGCCGCGCCCGCTCTACCGCCCCCTGCCGGCCCCGCCCCGCCCCGCGCCCGCTCTACCGCCCCCTGCCGGCCCCGCCCCGCGCCGCGCCCGCTCTACCGCCCCCTGCCGGCCCCCCCCGGGCACGCCGCGTCCTCCCGCCCGCGCTGCCAGAGCGCTGCCCGCTCGGTACCGGCGCGGCCGGGCCGAGGCGCCCCCTGCTGGGCCGGGCGCTCGGCGATGCCCCCCCCCCCGCCCCGGGGGAACCGTCCCGGTCAGGCGTGGGAGTGGGCGGGGCCAGGGGGGCAGCGGGAGGGGCGTGTCCCCGGGGCGGGGCGCGGCGGGCCCGGTCTAGGCGGAGCGCGGCGGAGGGTGGCGCGGGAGTCACGGTGGCCGAGTGGTTAAGGCGTTGGACTCGAAATCCAATGGGGTTTCCCCGCACAGGTTCGAATCCTGTCCGTGACGCCTTTACCCCATATTTTTGCGACGACGATCGGGGCCACACCGGGATCGCACGTGGGGGGGTCTCCCATGCCCGGTACCCGCTATTTCAACGGGGGCGCGGGGTGTCCTTTTGGGGGACCGCAGGGTACCGGGGACAACCCCCCCGGGACCCTCAGCTGCGCCCGGGGGAGCCCCGTGGCGGGGTCTGTCCCCCCCCGGGGAGGGTCCCCGCCTGGAGGGAGCTGCAGTGGCAGCACCCGGGAAAGGCGTTTATTGACCCTGGGGACACAGAGAGGAGGGACCCCACAGCCGGGGGTCCCCAAGATGGGGAGGGACCCCCCAACCCCCCCATTTTTTGCCCCTTTGTCAAACACCGCTGACCCCCCCCGCCTGGGAGGGGGTTTTGGGGAGCAGGCGCAGACCCCCACGCGCCGAGCCGCCAGTAACGGAACCAGAACGGTGTTTATTGATCAGGTAAACCCCGGCCCCCGCCAGCCCGGCCGGTGCCCCCCAGCCCGGCCGGATGCCAGCGCAGGGAGCGCTGTAAAAAACATCAACACAAAGGCAAATAAATTAAGTTCCCACCAAGTAAAGGTAACCAGGTTCTGAGGTGCCCGTCTGCCGTACATCAAAAATAAAATAAAAGGCGGGGGAATGAAAACAAGAAAAGGCCAAAAAAAGTACAAAAAAATACAGAACCACAGTCACGAGTGTCTGGGAAAGTAACACCGGTCACAGCCGCGAGCGGAGCCCAACAGCAGCTCACACCGAGCTGGGGGAGAGCGGGGGGAGCCGGGGCTGGGGCATGCACGGAGAGGGGGGCCGAGGGCCGCAGGGCACCGGGCCGGGGGCAAGGCAGGTCCCCAGCGCCCAGGCCCCCGCGCGGTGGAAGGCCCAGGCCCTCGGCGGGCGCTGGGGGCTCGTCCGTGGCGGGTTTGGCTCCGGGCGGCTGCAGGGGGGAGCAGGGCTCGGGCAGCACCGGGGGGTGACACCGGCAGCGCCCAGTTTGGGGACTCCCCTGGTCAAGCCCCTTCCCCAGCCCGCAGGAGGGGGGAGCGGACCCCGCTGCTGCTGTCCCGCGTGGTCACAGACAAGGCTTGGAGAGACGGCGGCAGAGATGCCAGAGAGCGAGGCGGAAAAATCCAGAGAGGGAGAGGGAGGCCAGGGAGGACTTGGCCACCGGAGCAGCGAGAGCGGCCGGGGGCCGCAGGGTCCGTCCGCAGCACGAGCCGAGCCAGTCCTTGGGGCCGGGGCTGGAGCGGGAGCCCCGGGCTCCGGGGGAGGCACCAGCACCGACCCGCAGCGGGGCCTGGGCCTGGCAGCGCGTGCGGAGTGGCTGCTCCTTCTCTCCGTGAAAGACATCGAAGGGGTGATGGTCTGTGAGGGGTGAGGGCGGCGGGGCCGCGGCGTGCGCTCGCCGCCGGCCCAGGGTTTGGGCAGTGTTTACCGGAGACGTTTAATCGTTTCAGCCAGGAAGCAAGAGGGGCCCAGTGCCCTGAGGAAACTGGGGCGAGGGGACACCGGCGGTGCCGACCGGCTCCCCCCGGCCTCCACCTCTGCACCTTCCCCTCCTCTCCCCCGCCAGCACGAAGCGTTTCTCTCTCGGGGAGTCCTTAGATTTCCTCCACTCCGTGTGCGAAGATCATGACCAGCCCCGGCTCCAGCACCATGTCCTCGCCCATGTGCTGGTTCTCGCAGGCCATCACCACCACGGCCTGCTTGCCGGGGATGCGCTTGGCCACGTAGTTCTCGTAGTACCGCCGGTTCATCTGGCGCGTCTCCAGCGTGGCCAGGCCCTGCGGCCAGTTCCGCTCGTGGGCGTTCTCGATCAGCTCGTTGATGATGGACGTGGGGCAGCCGCTCTCCACCAGCGAGCGCTTGATGACGGCCTGCAGCACCGCGTCCGGCGTGGAGATCATCCCGCCCCACCGCGTCACCCGCGCCGGCTGCAGGGAGTTCACCCACCTGGGGAGGGACGCGGGGACAAGGCGTCAGCGTGTTGTCGGTGGCTCCCACCAGAGCCGAGGAGCTGGGTGGGGGATGCCTCCATCTCCCCACCGCCCCCTCCCCTGCTCCCACCCCCAACAGGACCCGGCTGCGGCGCCCAGCTCCGCCGCTCCCGCCCCAGAGGGAGGGGAACGGCGAGAGGAGAAGCTGCTGCCTCCGGCCTTTCTCACAAGGAGGAAGGAATCCGGCAGCTTCCTGCTCGTGGGCAGGATGCAGCTGGAAGAATAAAAACGCTCTGAAGCCATTGTGCGAGCGGCCCACACGCTGCTCCCCGGCACAAACACCCCGTGCTTTTGCAAAGCATTTTCTTCTCAAAAAGCACCTTCGCCTCGGAAGGTGCTTCACCCCGTCTCAAATCCGTCAGTGAAGCCATCAGACCCCCGGCTCCGCTCACGCCCCAACGCTCCCCACCTCCTCCCCCACCAGCACTTACTCCAGGATTTCGTTGTACTCGATGGTCTCCTCCAGGTTCTGCAGGTTGGGGTTGACGCTGCGGATGGCGCGCATGTAGGCCTTCAGCAGCTGGATGTCCCGCTTCTGCAAGGGGCAGGACGGGGGGTTTGCAAAGAGGAGCCGGCACCGCGGCTACGGGTCACGAGGGCAGACCCCGGGGCAGCGGGAGGGGGCAACGTGGCCCACGGGCAGCACCAACAGCGGCAGAGCCCCGGCTGCGCTCAGCTCGAGCTGCTCTGCAGCCGCTTTCTTCACCCACAAAGGTTTTTTTTGGTGTTTGGTGTCCAAGCAGGTGACACCGACCCCTCCCACGAGAGACCCCGCTGGAGGCAGCCCCTCACACAGCCGGACCCACCTGCTCGGCCAGCTGATGCTTGTGCTCCGCCGAGGTCTTCTCCAGCTCGGCGATCCTCGTCTGCTGCTGCTGCACCACGGACCGCAGGTGCTTGATGCAGTTGTGGTTTGGCAGCTCGTCCTTGGGCATCTCCAAGCTACGGAGCAGGGCAGAAGGAGGTGGAGGCCCCACGTTAGGGGATGTGACGCACCAGAGCGCTTGGCACGAGCACGGCAACAGTCCCCAGAACAAATCCGGCCTTGGAGGACTCGCAGGAGGCCCGGGGAGCCCCGCGCCCGCTCCCCACCGTGCCTCAGGGCCAAGCCAAAGGGGCTGGGGGGAGCTCCGGGGACAAACCCCCGCCGGGTCAGCAGGAGACGGGGATCTCCCTCCTCCAAAGCCATCAGGGCTCAGACCCAGGTCCCACACGAGGCAGCCCATGGGCCTGAGCCAGTCTCTGACTTCACCCGAGAAGATCTGATCGTCTCCAAGCCAACAGGCAGTCGGATGCTCACAACACGTGAGGGGGAAGATACCGGCCCCAAGAGCACGGTGCCAAGGCCAGAGCAGCCACCCACCGCTCCCGGCGACACGTGGGAGGGAGCAGAGCTCACGGTGGAACCCGTCCCGGGCTGGAACGGCCACGGGTGCACCCACAGAGCCCTCGGTGCCCCGTTTCCAGCAGCCAACCGACACCCAAGCCCCAGCAAGGAGCCGAAGAGCCAGGGATTCTGAACCAAGTTTAAAAATAAATGGGTTTAACTAAAAATCCTTCCCAGCCCCTTCTGCAGCACCATGGCCTTCAAAGCTCTGCACCTAGGGGGGCAAAGGGGTGCCAGGCACCGAGCCCCTGTGGCCCCTGCTCTGCCCACCCTCCGTGGCAGACCCCCAGCGCCATCCTCACCCGCATCCCTGCTCGCAAGTCACCGGGCGCTTGGGATTGTGCTCGCAGTCGTTGAGGTGAGACATGAGGTTGTCGAGTCGCACGACGGCCGTGCAGCCGAACACGGCGTTGTCGCAAGTGATCTGCAGCTTCGAGAGCATGTTACGCATGATCCGCGGGACGGGGCGGAGGTGGGCGACCGTCACGACGCTGCGGTCCACGGGGCACGTCTGCTGCTGGGAGAACCACTGGGTGATGCAGGCATTGCAGAAGGCGTGCTCGCAGTGAGGAGCCTGCGGAGGGGCAGAGAGCAGCCGCGCGTTAGCCAGACCCCGGCTCGCGCGTGGAGGACAGCCCTGGCCAGGGAAAGGCTCTCGGTCGTCGAGGGGGGCACAGCAGCCACGTGCTGCCTCGCGGGAGGGGAGCAAAGGGAGGAGGCACCTCCTGGACATGCAGGCGCCCACCTCCACCCACCTCAGGTTTTAATTTGGGTGCTCAGCCCCCTCAAGGCCCTCGCTCCCCCCCAGACACGGGGTGTCTTGCCTCAGGGCAGCGCTCCTGCTCCGCTCCGTCCCAGGTACCGCTGCCTCCCCGAAGGGCTGAGGGGGCAGGACACACCGAGACGCCAAATTTAAACATTTTTCCAGGACATTGGAACGTGACTTCAGTGTATTTACACAGCTGGGCTCTGCTCTTGTGTTCAAGCTGCAGTTGAAAGAGGATTGAGACTGGGGAGGGGGAGCGGGGCCCCGAGCCCTCTGAGCTGTCCCTGGAGGCGGCCCTGCTTGGGCCAGGCAGAGGGAGGAACAAGGGAAGAGTCCTCAGGGCTTTGCTCCCTCCAAACCAAGGCTTGTCCGAGGGCTGGGCTTGTGCCTGGGTACGAACTCAGCCCCGTCACGGCTCCAGGCAGGAGCGGGAGGGCTGGTACCCAGGGACAGGCTGTACACACGCTGGAGGAAAGCCTGGGATCAAGGGGGTTTGTGGTATCACATTCTTAAAGGAGATTTAAATAAACCTGCTCAAGAAAGCTGCAACTTGCCCTCTGTGGTGTGAGGGCCTGTGATCGCATTCACGTGGTGACAGACTCTTTAGAAATCAAAGCTTGTCTGACATAACGGATCAGTGCAGCTGGAAGGTGCTGACAGAGGATTTTACCTACACTAGGCTGCAGTTCCACACCCCCAGGCCCGGCCTCCCCGGGGTCCTCCGGGCAGCACGGCCCAACTCACAGCTTGTGTGATGCGGTTCATTACTAAGCGATGAAACTGCAATAATTATGCACACGCTCCAGCTTAGCTCAGTTTTATTTTAAGCCGTTTTATTTCAAATGAAGCTGGATTTAGGCAGGGGGTACTGAGCTACCCAGCACGTGGCCGCAGCTCGGCCAGCACGGGAATGCCTCCGGCAGCACACAGACCCTGCCAGAAGGGCAGGGACCGGGGGGACAAAGTCCCAGCGGCTGCACGGGCTGCAGAGAGCCAGGGGACCCCCAAACCACCCAGCTGTGCCGGGCCCGGGCAGAGCAGCGCGCTGGCACCGGGGCTGTGGCCTGTCCATCCTCCGGGCTACGTTCGGTGGCAGAGGAGGAGCAGGAGAGCCGAGCCAGGCTCCCAACGGCACGTAAAACAGATCAGCTCTGTAGCATGGAGGCAGCACGTGTGCAGGGAAGCAGAGAGGCTCAACCAAGCATGAAGCCATAGGCAAGGGACAGATTTTAGCATGGCTGCTGCCATCTCTGCCTTGGGACACCATCACCGGTACGCAGCTGCACTGAGCTTTGGTACAAGGAGTGTAAGAAAGGAGTAAGGAACGAAAGGGTGAGGGAAACCTGTCCCAACACAAGCTTCCTCCCCCTCCTTGCTGACCCCAGGACATCCCCCAAACCCAAAACTTCCACCAGAACTCACACAACTGCAGACTTTTATCACTGGTGCCGGTTCTTTACCCGTGCTGCTGCCTTAAACCATTGGTAGGAAAGTTCAGAACCCGTTGGGCTCACCCAACGCACGCTCTGTGTGTGGCACCCATCAACTGATCAACACATCTACAAGTCTGGAGCTGCAATCGGAGGCTTTCAGTAGCCACAGTCAGTGCTCTGATGGAAACCTACCTGCACCGGCTCCTCCAGGACCCCGCTGCAGATGGGGCATATAAGGTCTTCATCAACATCCCCCTGAAAACGTGCTACATCATACCCCATTGCTCATCACCGACGCCAGAACCCTGTGGGGGGAAAGGGAAGAGTGGTCAGGAGCAGCGGAGCATCCCGTGACGTCTGGACAGAGCAGGTCCGGCCCTCACAGTGTCCTGGGTCCCACATTTCTGCTCTCCCCTCCCAACGTGACCAGCCCCAGTCCCTCCCCAGCGAGGACAACGCTCCCAGGTGACACCGTTCACCAGCCTCTCACGCTCCCTGCCAGAGACCTTGAGCTCTGCCCTGGCACACCGGCAGTTACCCGTTCCTCCGTGGTTTGTCCCTCAAGAGCCAGCTCCTCCTCTCCCATTCTCACCAACATCAAAGCCGGTGACAAACGGCCACGGCAACGACCCCAGATAAAGGAGTCCCCACCCCAAACACAAAGAGGAGCCGGGAGGGGACAGGAGGTGCGCAAGGGCATGAGGCTCTGGAACCACCATCCACACGGTGAGGAGATGGTGGCGTGGCCCCGCTCCCAGCTGTGCAAACACCAGGAGCACCGACTCGCTCTGGAGGGGGGGCAGGAACTCGTCCTGCAGCTGGCCCCCAGCCAGATGTGGCCACCCAGCCCCAGTCGAGCCCCTGCACAACACCACGGACCTCCCCAGCCAGCGCGTCGCAGCTGAACGAGCTTTGGCTCTAGAGAGATGCAGCAAGTGGAGCTGGTCGTGGAAACCCTGTGCCTGCTGGGCTGGAGGAGGCGATGGACGGGCAGGGAGGGAGGCTGGAGGTAACGCAATCGCTTCACGTTGGCCCTTGGGACCCTCCCCGAGTCAAGGGGCAGCACGGAGGGACTTGAATCAACTCGCTGGACGCTGTGAAAGTCAGACGATAAATCAGCTCCACGTGGATGGCCCAGAGCAGGCACAGACAAACGGCTCCCCCGACGGAGGCTGGGGTGGGGAAAGTCCCGTGTGGAGTTTGCAATTCAGATAAGATTAACGGCTGGAGGGAGAACCAGGATCGGTTGCTCTTAAACCTTCCCACACCTTTGGACAGACGCTGCTCTCATCCACTGGGAAGGGACCCAAATTCCTCCCCATCCCTTTGTGAGCCACTCGCGCTGCAAGTCCCAGCACCTCCAGCACATTTACATTGGGTTCAACCCAACTGGAAGGGCAAAGGCAGCTGCGGAGGGCCCAGCACAGCAGCTCCTGGGTGCAGCTGAGCCACAGCCCCCCTGTGCCCTGCTGGCCCCCCACCACAGAGCTGCTTCGCTTCGCAGCTGGGACCACCCCGACCCTCTCTGTTGCTCAGTGCTCGGGCACTGGCTCATGCCCTGGTCTCTCACTGTGTCTCTGGATGTGTGAGCAGCTCCACGAACAGCCTCCCCTCTCCTCCTGCTCCTGCACTCAGGTGTGCCACCACCGAGGTGGAACCACACTGGGCACCGCTCCTTCAGCCCCACACTCCCCAGCAGCTCGGCTCGCTTTGTCTTCTGCTTCCAAGCTCCCAAATTTCAGCGCCATCCTGCCAACAAACGGCTGGCCAAGGCACTGAACGTCTGCACTCAGGGAAGGAGGGCAAACCACGAGCGCTGGAAGCCAGCCTTGCCATCTGCCACAGAACCACAGCAAAGCTTCCTCCAGAAGAATTTCGGCACCTGCACGAGTCAGAGCGACTCTGAATTCTTCTTGTTCTCCAACCCAGCTCCTGCCAGAGATGGTCTGTGGGGCTCTGCCAGCACGCCGAAGCGAGGAGCACCCTGCTGCTATCACGAAGCAGAAAAAGGAGAGCTGAAAGTGTCTGCAAATGCTCGAGTGAGATGGAGCTGGCAACCCAACCTCCCTCCTGCTGGACCCCGAGGTGAATGAACGGCCTGGCCCCGAGGATACTGGATACACTGGTTCCTCCCTGGGCTCAGCAACCCGCAGGATGGCCCCAAAGAAGGTATCACATAGCTGACACGAGCGAGCCCGACTGGTGCAGCGCTGCCCAGCCAGAGCGATGATTCACGGGCTGCGGGGATCCATCACGTGCTGAACCGAGGCACAAAGAGCTCAGAAAATACCTTTCCTGGAAGAGCGCGCAGAGGCACTTGGGCACCGGGCTGACATCGAGCCAAACCATCTGGAACACGGGCAAGACACGATAGAGGGGGGCAAACACTGAGCAGGAACCCAGACAAACCCGCTGCTACGGGAAACTGCCTCAGCAGTGAGCAACTGCCTGCGATTGCACTGGATTTAAACACTTCCCCATCCTGCCCTCTCCAAACCTGCACGGCTTCCTGACCCCAGCGCCACCAGCCTCCCCGGGGCTGGGCTGGGAGAGGGGACAGCTCACCCAGATCAGAGGCCAGTCACAGAACTGGGCTTTAGCCCAAATTACAGGGAAAAGCTGGGGTAAGTCACTCTTTCCCCCTTCCCTCCGCTCCCCTTGTCATCAGGCTCCTGCCCTGTAGATTGTCATCTCCTTGGCCTGGGGACGGCGAGCGCCTGCACGCTGCTCGGCACAGAAGAGATCTACATAGCAACAAGGGCCTGATGGTATCAGAGAGGATCAGTCATTAACAAGTCAAAAGCACTTTCCTATCCCTACCCAAAGCCTCCTCAGCATCCACCAGACAAAGGCTCCTAATAAGCCCGGGGGGAAGTACAGGAGAGGAAAGAGGAAGGCAACAACTCACTCCCCAGCTGGTTAGAGCACCCAGGACAGCCCCGAGCAGGGACCCCCCAGCTCCTGATCGCTACGGAGGGGCCAGCACCTCATCTCAAGCCCCATCCTCCCCACAAACCCACACGACAGCTAGGAGTTAAGGCAGACCGTCACCGTCACCTCCCCCTGCTCTGGTTGCAGGACAGTCATCCCTACACACCCAATGAACAGCAGTTTTGCCCCAAATCTTGGGCAAAAAGGGGCTTCACTCCTTGTCTGGCACGAGCTTACCTCCGCCCTCCAACGGGCAGCGCAGGATGGCAGCGGGCAAGGCTGGGGCTCCCCCGACCCAGGGCGGATCTGCCCATCTTTCATGGTAGAAGCAACCACACAGATAAGATTCCTGTGGCAATATTGTGCTGTCTTCCAGCACGATAACCAACTGCTCCTGCCCCCAGAGGAAAATTCAATTACTGAGAACATCTTTTCTGTTGACAAAAGGAAAATTAACGGCTTAAAGAAGCTCCCCCTCCTCCTTGAAAAAAATAATGTCTGCATGGGAGCCCGTGGATGTGCTCCACGGCCCCCAGAGCACACGTTCACATGTCCCCTCCTTTCTGCCACAATATGTTCGAGCCGCTGGATCCCAGACGCTCCGGCTGAGCCAAGCTCTGTGCCTGGCCGACGGCTCCAGGCGCAGTCTGCGGAGCCAGCCAGCACCCACCCGCTCCGGAGCTCCCCACTGACTCATCTGGGGCTCGCAGGGCTGCACCTCCGCGCCCCTGCTCACCCCCACGGCCGGCTCTCCTCTGCCAACAGCTGTTTCGGGCTACAAGCACATCTGGGCAAGGGTCCAGAGCACCCTGGAAAGGGCCCGGCCCTGGACACCTTTGCTGGGAAAGCAGCATCTGCCATCTCAGCAGCGCTGCCGGCTGTGGGTCCCGGGGCAGGAGCAGACACCTCCACCTGCACCACGCGACCGGCGTGCCGGGCTGTCGGGGACACTGACTCACTCCCAGGAGCTGACGAGTGTGAGTGTGAGCCAGGATGAGAGCAGAGGCAGACAACAGCGAGTCTCACCCAGGTGAACGATGGGCTGGCTACAAAACTCCCCAGGCCCCTGGCCGCCCGGAGCCTGGGAAGGTGAAGGGCTGAAAGAGGCACCGACCCACCTCGACCTGCACGGCTGGGCCAAGCGAAACAGGCGACAGGGACGACTCTGCCCTCACTAGAGCTCACCGAGATAAACCAGCCTGGGCCAAGGGAAAGGCTAAATAACAGCGAGAACGATGTGATCGTGGGAGCAGAGCCAGCACCTCCCCACTGAGCACATGGCAAAATAACACCCCTGGAAAATCAGAGCACAATGGTCAGTAAAGCCAAGGACCCAACAAAGAGCTGCGACCACCCCAGGGCCTGGTGCTCAAACACGAAGGTGTCCAGCTCCTCCCCGGGGACACCAGCTCTGCCGCCTGCCCTCCTCTGAGCAGCAGATCCACAGAGCCAGCCCCCTTCTGAGCCAGTGCCTGGTGCCAGTTCACTAGGGAGGCCCATCCCTTCTGTGGAAATACAGAAGGCCAGACAGAATCCCTTAAAAAATTAAAAACAAACAAACAAAACAAATCAAACTTAATTAGCCTGTGCTGGAAGACTCCAGCATCAGGCTCTGCCTGGTTCTCAGGGAAAAAAAAAAGACACCATTTTCTCATTATTTCCAGTATAAGCGTTGCCAACAGATACCAGAGCCGCTCTGCAGCTGGGATAGCTCGGGAGAAACCTGTTCCGTGAGCAATGGTGGTTTTAATAATCTTTCCTAATTTCCTCAGCTTTGTGAGCCAAAAGAAATAGAATTAAAACCAGAAAGCAAGGGGGAGGGGAGCAGAGGGAGAGAAAACAACATATGGATGCAGGAGGGGCTGTTGTGTAGCAGTTAAAGCCCAGCCTGGGAGCCAGGACACCAGCGATCTGATCACTGGTTTGCGCTGTGTGTGTTCTGGGGCACCACGCTTTGTTGTCTCGGTTTCCCTGCTGTGAGTAAACACAGAACATCTCCGGGGGGCTGCCCGGTCTCTGGAGCAGTCTTGCTGCCGCTGGAAAATTTCCAGGGGGAAAAAAAAAGTGACCCAGAAGCTTAAAGAAGTCAAGTTTTGCAGCAATTGGCTCCCAGCCCCCAGGATGTGCATCAGTTTACGACGGTCTCTGCTCTTCGAAGACGGAAGAGTCACCGGGGCTGAGGTTGTGCCCATGTCTGTGCCTCGCAGCTCCCTCCTGACCCGACACTTGAGATGCGTGGCCAGTGCACGGCCACCCTGCTCCGGGTCAGAGCCACCTGGCAGTCGTGGGGCGCTGGGGACCCATCGCCCGGTGCTATAAACAGCCCCCAGAGAGGAAGGAAGAGCGGTCTGGAGCTGAAGATTAGCGAGCACAATATTAAATCCGAACACGCAGCGTAATCTAAAGCTGGCCACAAGTCCCTCTGCCCGACCCAGCTGTCCAGCGACCCAGTTTCTAGCCCACACAGGACAGAAACAAGCCCAGCGCGTCACGCATTCCTGGCCAAGGCACCGAGGAGGCTCTTTCTGAGCGCAGACACAAGCTTTGCCCTAATCTGGCCCTACGAGCGCTGCTCAGACACAGGCCCCGTGAGCATTTAAGGGCAAGGAGGAGCTGGCACAACGTACGTCTCGGAGCTTCTCTGGAGCAACACCAGCGGTGCAGGTCTCGCCGCCGTATCCCCCGTGGCTCCTCCACCGGGGGCCGGGCACCCAGCGCCCCACGGACGGGGGTCACAGGGCTGTGAGAAGGCAGCGAGGTTCTTGACACGCTCGGTTTCAAGATCAGCTTCGGCAGCTCCGTCCGGCCCCGCAGACGCGGCCAGACCGTTCCAAGCCGCCGCGTTCACAGCCTGGACTCGTGTCAGGCCGCCCTGATCATCACCCTGCCTGTTCTGGTGCACAGTCACACCCCGCGCCCACCCGTCTTACGCCGCTCGGCGGAGCGGATCTCATTTCAAACGCCAGCACCAAAGCTGAGCGGGGCCCAGCGTCCGCCGGACACGGGCAACCCCCGGGCTCAGCGGCCACGGGAGCAGAGCCGTGGCATCAAGAGTGCCTGGTGCAGGGCAGCAGATACAACAAACCAGTTCTGCCTGCCCGCACACCACCAGTAACCCCCAGCTGCTCGGCGTGGGCATAATTAACCGCCCCACTAATGACACCGGGGAGCAGCAGCGCTCCCCAAAACCATTGACCAGCCACTGCAACAGCCTCAGCCCAAACGTGACCTGCTCGCTCCTCCCCCGTGTTCGCACACCCCTAATTGCTGTCGCACACCCAGGAAACAGACGGCGATTCCGGGTGATCTGCGCCCGCGGGAGGAGCCAGCGAGGCCCCCGAGGAGCCGCCCCGGGGTCGGGGCAGAGCCCGGCCAGCCCCGTGCCCTGCGATACGGCCACGTTCGAGCAGGACCTGGTGAACCCCACCACAGAGCAGGCCCAGGAGCCACGCTCCAGCTCCAAGGGAGAAACTACACCAAGGAGCTGGGTTAGACCGACTTACTCCACGCTAACTAGTATCTTGATTCTTGCTTACTAATCCCTTACAGGGTCACCACCCGCCTCAACGTAATTGTCGAGCTCATGTGCTTGTTTTGGAACGATGGTGACACGAGTTAATTCGTTCCTTCTCCAAACCTTCAGCAGGAGCAAACCCCGACGGACCCAGCGTGCTCGCTGCCGTCCTCCTGCACCCGACCCACCGATACCCCCACGCCTACAGCTCCTCCTGGGCAGAGGTGTTTCCTCACAGCGTTTTAACCGGTCCGCAGAGACTTCAGGAATGGCTCACTGTAATCCACAAAGTTTCAGCACACACTATTCTGGTTCAAGAGACCACAGGCAAAACGCATAAAAATATTACTCATTATTTGCTAACTAAAAGCCAAAAGCGTCGAGAGGGCAAATCTAACAGCTCTTCCCGTAAAGATTGTTCCTCCAGTGCTGATCTGTTTGACATCAGCTCACGTCCAGAGAGCAAAACTTTCCAAAGGAAAAAAGAAATAAAACCCCCTTGTTCTGAAAAGCCCTTCCCAGGCCAAAGGAAGCTTCAGCCCCAGCACACAGAGGCGAACGAGGTCACAAGGAACGCGGGGTTAAACAATTGCTCTCGGTTGTATAATAGGAGGAAAACACATCAACCGTGAGGCCCGACCCACCTCCAGGATCCCTTTCGGTGGCTGGTGGAAGGACAAACATGTTGAACAGCTCCGATTGCTTAACCCCTGCCGAGCCGGGCTGGAGGGCTTTGCCACCCAGCGAGGCCATTCCTCCTGCGGGAAAGCTCTTCAGGACCACGACAGCCCGGCTGATGGTCCTGGGAGCGCCTACAGGCACCGTGCCCGACCCTGGCAGCGCCTCAAAGCCTCCACCAGCAGCACCCCGAGAGGTCCCAGCTCCTCTAACAGGAGGAGAGGATCCCCAGGAGCCCCGGGCAGGACCTGGGCCCCTCGCTGAGGCAGCGCAGCAGCCTGGCTCCACGCTCCTGCTCAGACCCACCTCCGACTATCGGCACTGCCGTCGTACCGAGCCCAGCCCAGCTGCCACGAGGAAATCGTGACACGAGCAGACCACGGAGCTTTTTGCCTTCAGCCTAAAGCACCTGGATGCGAGGGATCTCTTTAGACTCGGTGAATAACCCCATCCTCACAGAACAGCACGGGTCCTACTCAGTGTTTCCTGCTGCGAGGAGCCCACACAAGCTGCGGAGCCCCCGAGCTGGCCCGTCACCAACCCAGGCAGAGACCGGCGAGCGGCGCAACTCAGGGCTGGTTTTACCTTCAGCTCCCTTCGGTGTTGGCTTTGCATAGCCTCCAGCTGCCTCTGCAGCCTCTGGGACACCCGTCCAGAGCTCCCAGACTCATCAGTGGGCTTCGTTAACGAAGCGCTTTCCCTGTCAGCCACAGCTCCCTGCTCTTTCGAGTGCTCTGGGGATTGCAGTGCTGCCCCGCTCCTCCAAGAGCACCGAAACAAGAGATACAGAGATCAGGCAGGGGCAGTTTCTAAGCCAGTTTGGCAGGACTTATTCTAAACCTCTGAGATTTAAGGAAGATCTTGCTGTTTCCCTGTAGACATTAATTCACAACAAAAGGACTTTATCAGCCTTAGAGCAAGAGCTGCGTCCTCCACAGCAGCGGGCTGGGGTCTCTGAACGGTGACCGAGGTAAATCTGCCGGGGGAGAGATGATGAGCTGCGGGAGCAGCCGCACGCGTTGCCCTGTCAGCTGCAGCGGGGGGCTGTCAAGGCACCCAGAGATCTTTCTTGTTAACAGCAAATCCAAAGTTTTCAGATAAAAATGACTTCAAAGCCACCAGCAGCAGCCAAGCACAAGCCCTCAGAGCGAATATAAAGCAACACCCCATAAAACTGCTGACGTAACTCTACCCGCTCACGTGCCGGAGGCTCCACGTGCACGGAGGAAGGACTGAAACTCACCCCCCGCGCACAGACGGGGCAAGTTCGGGGAGGCCCTTGGTTTACCTTCCGTGGCAGAATTCCTCCCCGAGTGGCAGAGCGGCAGGGCTGGGCTGGGCTCACTCTGTGCAGGGAGACGCTCCCAATGGCCCATCTTTTCCCCTTCCTCTTCTGCCGTTTAAAACGTCGTTCTCCGAGGGCCGAGCGCCGCTGCCAGGCAGGAGTCGAGGGCAGACAGGACAGATCTAGTCAAAAGAGGGGAAAAAAAGAAAAAGGAAGGAAAGATGAGCATGGTAAGAACCGAGGTGGAAGGCTGTGCCCGGCCCTTCGCCCCTCTCAGTGCGCAGGGGAAGACCCCTCTCGTCCTCCTCACACAGGAGGGAAACCTGCCTCTCCCGCAGAGCCTTCGCACCCTCCTAAAAAGCCGAATAAACCTTGCAGAAACCACCGAGCGCCTGCAGCACCCCGTGCACCTCCGACACGGACACCCACGCCCTGGGGACAAGGGTCCAAAGTCGGTCATGAGAACAGACAACACCAGCCACCTCAGCCCCCTCCTCACCTTGTCTTCCAACCACGTAAGAATCCCTCTGCCTTGCCTTTTTGTTTTAATTTAAATGGGAAGAATGAGGGTCCCTGCGGACCCCCCAGCCAGTCTGAGAGCCCTCACGCATCCCAGCCTCCGACAGCCTCAACACGACCGAGCCATGATTTAAACACCGCTCCCCTCCCCGTGGCACTTCGCTTCGGAAATTCCAGCCCTCGGCCAGAGCTCTGCTGGCCACAAACCCCCGCCCGGCTCGGCCGGGAGAAGGGCTGGCACGGGCGGCGTTCCCAGCAGCATCGCTGCGCTGCAGGAGTGGGGAAAGAAACATTCGCCCAGTAGGTAAAGCCTCAGCCTTCAAGTTACGCAATCCTGCTAAAAATAGTTTCCCCAAATGCCACCTTAAGATGTTCTGACACAAACCCAAGGTTTTTCTTGCGACTCCTCTGCTCGCTCTAGCGTTGCAAAAATGGACAGCAGGGAAGCCTGAAGCGGAAAAACTGCTTCGGTTTTATCTGCTGGTCTCGGCGACGAGGATGAAACCAGCTCAGAAACACCCCTGGGCGTCACCACCGGGCACGATGACACCCGGCCCCCGAAGCCACCACAGGCAGCTCTATTATTATAACACAGAAGTTTATCTGATGCTGTTGCATTTTTGGACATTTTTACATTTATCACTTAAAGCTGCATTAAAAAAGACCGAGGACCCTCCTGTGAGGGGAGCTGCTGCCGAGCTCCGGTGCTGACAGTCGAGACGAGCAGCAGCGCACGGCCTGCTCCGCGAAACCTCGTCGCAAATAAACCCTCCCCCCATTTAATTACCGACCCCCCCGACTCCTGCCCTCCCCAGACCAGACGGGCTGGGCGATGGGCTCGGCTCAGGCCCCCGAGAGCGGGGACGCTGCGTGTTCCCCACGGTCCTTCCACGGCTCCTGGGGGTCCCCTGCCCTCGCCCGGGGGGTCCCGGCCCCCACCCTCCCTGCACGCCAGCAGCGCCCAGAGCCTGCAGATAATCTGTCACCGGCGCGATTCCAGCCCAGGTCCAGCCTTTCCTTCAGAAGCTGCTGGAAGAGGAACCGCGGGGGAGCTCCGGGCATCGTCAGGCGGAACCGGCGCCTCCGCGGGCCGCGGGGGTTGTTTTCTCACTCCACCTTTTCGGCCATTTCGCACCGCACGGGCCGAGCCCCCCCGGGACACACGAACGGGCGGGGGGGAGGGGGCAGGACGCGTTACCGGAGACCGAAGCCAAGCGATTCTCCTCCGGACCGAGGCGCGGCCGGGCGGTCCCAGCCGGGCTCGCACCCCGCTCACGGGGCTCCTTCGCTTCCCCCCACGGCCGCGGTGGGGCCTCACGCCCACCCCACCCCCGGCAGCTCCCCCCCCACCGCCGCAGCCCCTCCCCGCACCGGCCGCAGCAGCACCGGGCTCCCGCCAGCCCGGGCCCGGCTCCACGAGCCCCCGAGCCCGCAGCGGCCCTCAGGGCCCTCCCCGACACCCCCCCGCGGCCGCCGCTTTCCGCTCCCGGTGCTGCCGGGGCCGCATCGCCTCCCCGCTCCCGAGAGCCCCACAGGTCTCCCCCCCGCAGGCCCCGGCTCCCTCCTCAGGGCGCTCCACAGCCGCCCCCGCCCGGCCCCGATCGCCCCCGCAGCCCCCCGGCGCGGCCCCAGCCTCACGTACCGCCCAGACCCGGGCCCAGGCCGGCTCCGGGACGCCGCGGGGCTCCGGGGCGGCCGCGGCCTCCACCGCCTCCCCCCGCCGGCCCCGCCGCGCTGCTCCACAACCCCCGCCCCGCCGGAAGCGCCCGCCCCGCCGCGGGCCGGAAGCGACACTCTGGCCGGCGAGAGGCGCCGCGGGGCCGGAACTCGCTGGTCGGGGCGGGCTCTATGACCCGCGAGGGGCGGGCTGGGGGCGGGGCTTACTGCCGCCTCACCCCTCTGAGGCCCGCCCTCTCTGTACCGCCATTGGCCGGCAGCGCGGGACGTCCTCCGCCCTCCTGCGCGCTGATTGGCTACCCGGGGTGGCGGTCACCGACTTCCGGGAGTGCCCGCGGCGGCGGCGCTCGGGCAGGTCAGCGCGCGCAGCGGGGGCGGGAGGTGCGAGCGCCCCCTGGTGGCGGGGCGGGAGGGCGGAGCACCGAGCAGGCCCGGGATCGGCCCCGGCCCCGGTGCTGGCCCCGGCCCCGGTGGCCCCGGAGTCCCGTTCCCCGTAGCCCCGTCCCCGCGGTCCCATCTCCGGTGTCCCCGTCCCCAGCGGGGCCACCCTCGCGGCTGGTTGCACCCCATCCCCGTGGGCCCGTCCCGGGGGTGCAGTCGCCGGTGCCCCCCCCATCCCTGGTGTCCCCCCCCATCCCCGGTGTCCCCCGTTCCCGTGTCCCCCCATCCCTGGTGCCCCCCATCCCCGGTGTCCCCCGTTCCCGTGTCCCCCCATCCCCGGTGCCCCCCATCCCCGGTGTCCCCCTGTCCCCGGTGTCCCCGCGCGGGGCCGGGGCTGACGGCTGCGCCCGCAGGGCCCCCGCCGGCACCATGAGCACCGAGACGCTGGTGAAGGACGTGAAACCGGGGCTGAAGAACCTCAACCTCATCTTCATCGTGCTGGAGACGGGTGGGTGCGGTGGCGGCGGGGGGGACACACCGGTGTCCCCGCGCCCCCCGGACCCCCTGACCCCCCTCCCGCCCCCCAGGCCGGGTGACGAAGACGAAGGACGGGCACGAGGTGCGGACGTGCAAGGTGGCCGACAAGACGGGCAGCATCAACATCTCGGTGTGGGACGACGTGGGGAACCTCATCCAGCCCGGGGACATCATCCGCCTCACCAAGGGGTAGGCGGGGGTCGGGGGGCGCCCCGGGACCCCCCCCCCCGGCCTGACACCCCCGTCCCGCCCCGGGACCCCCCCCCAGCCTGACGCCTCCGTCCCCCCCTCCAGGTACGCGTCCGTCTTCAAGGGCTGCCTGACCCTCTACACGGGGCGCGGGGGCGACCTGCAGAAGATCGGCGAGTAAGGACGGGGCCGGGGGTCCCGCCGGGGCCGGGGGGGGTTCGGGGGGGCCGGGGCGCGGCGGGGGGGTCCCCACCGCCCCCCTCTGCCCGCAGGTTCTGCATGGTCTACTCCGAGGTGCCCAACTTCAGCGAGCCCAACCCCGAGTACGTGGCGCAGCAGTCGCAGAGCAAAGGGGTGAGTTGGGGGGGGCCGGGGGCATGGTGGAGGGGGGGGTGTCAGAGTGGCACCGCGGGGACCCCCCCCCAGCCCCCCCGGCGCAGCCGCCCCGGCTCTGCAGCACACGGGGCGCCTCCGTCTCCTCCGCAGGCCCAGAACGAGGGTGCGAGTCCGGCTGCTTCGCAGAGCGGCCAGGGCCCCCCCGCAGCACCCCCAGGTAGGTCACGCAGCCCCCTCCCCACCCTGGGGCCGCGGGACCCCCCCGCTGCGCCCCCACCTCACCCCCCTCCCGGTGCTCCGCTCTGCTTCCAGCCCCCGACAGCCAGAACGGGAACGGGCTGAGCCCGGGGGGCCCCGCGCACCCCCCCGGCCCCCCCGCGCACCCCCCCAGCGGCCGCATCACCCGCAGCCAGCCCGGCCACCCCGGCCCCCCCGCCGGCCCCGTCAGCAACGGCAAGGAGACGCGGAGGAGCAGCAAGAGATAACGGGCCGGGACCCCCCCGCGGCCCCCCGGCCCCCGGCACGGGCTGTGGGGGGGGTCCCTGGCCCCCCAGCTCCTGCCCTCGGCCCGGAGCAGCCCCCGGGGCGAGGAGGGGCCGGCCGGGCCCCGCTGCCCCCCGCTCACCTGCCCCCCGGGAGGGCAGGGCTGGCCCGGGACCCCCCCATCTTGGGCCGGCTGGGCTCGGGGGTCCCGGGCAGGTCGGGGCTGAGCCTGGCAGCCCCCGGGGCCGGGGGTCCGCAGCGCCCACCCCCGAGTCCCCCGCGCCCAGCCACCGCCAGGACCCGCCGGGGCGGGTGTCAATAAAGGGTGACCTCCCCCCTCCGCCTCGCCTGCTCCCTGCCCGTCCCGGGGGGCCCCGACCCCCCGTGCCCCCCAGGCCCTCCCCAGGCCCCTCCCGGCACCGGGGCCGCCTGGGAGCAGCGCCCGGGTGACCCTTGGCCCCCCCCGCTCCGGGTGCAGCAGACGGCGCGGCCGCGGCACGGGGACGGGGACGGGGGCCGGTCAGCGGCGCGTCCCCCGGCCCCCGCGATCGGCGCGGCCCCAGGTGAGCCCCTGGGGGGGCAGGGGGGGTCCTGGGGGGGTGCGGGCGATGCCAGCGCTGCACCCACCGGGACGGGGCCCCACACCCGGGGTGATGCCGGGCACCGCGAGCCCCCCTCGGCGGGAGGGGGTCAGCACTGGTGAAGGGGGGGCACCCGCGGGACCTCGCGCCGTGGAGGGGGGTGGCCGTGGGGCGCCAGCTCCTGGAGTCACGGGATTTTCCCAGCCCCGTGGCATCGGCGGGTCCCACGTGGCGGGGGCGGACAGGCCCCCCCGGCCACCCCCTGTCCCACCCGCGGGTCGCTGCCTCCCGTCGCCGTGTGGGGCCGTTCCTGCGTCCCCGGCGGTGGGTGAGAGCTGGGGGGGCACACGGCCACACTGGGGGGGTGCGCTGGGGGCGCGGGCACCGTGCCGGGGGGTGCCGCTGCCGTTATCTCCCCGCCCGGTGAAACATTAACCCCGACACAAAAGCTGCCCCACTTGCAAACCCTCAAGGACGAGTGTCGCCGCGTCCCCCAGCGCTGTCCCCACGCCCCCCCCCCCCCCCCCATCGCCCACCCTGGGGTCCCTGGCCCCGCGGGGGGCACGGGGACGGCGTCTGGCCCTGCCCGGCCCCGGTGGGTGTCCCTGAGCCCCGGTGCAGGGACACGTGTCCCTGGGCCGTGACCCTGATGCCGCCTGTTGCTTTCCAGCCGTCCCCGCGGACGGACGGACGGACGGACGAGGGGCAGGAGGGCGCGTACCGGGGGTGGCTCGGAGGGACCCGCGGCACCGGGGTCTGCGCCCCACGGGGCCGGGGGCACCGCAGCTCCCGACAGCGGCAGGATCCGGCCCCATGGGCCCCCGCGGGCTCCTCCTGGGCGTCCTGGGGCTGGCGGCCCTGGTGGCCCTGGGGGCCGGGGGGTCCCTGGAGCCGCTGCCCGAGGACGCGGCGCAGGAGCACGGCTACTACCTGCAGCAGCTGTTCGGGCAGTACGGGGCCAACGGGACGCTGCCCTCGGAGGGGCTGGCGCGGCTGCTGGGCTCCCTGGGGCTGGGCCGCGTGCGGGTGGTCCGCATCCAGCACGAGGAGCTGGGCCACGGCCACGTCAGCCACCTGGACCTGCTCGAGGTGCAGGACGAGAAGCACCGGCACCGGCACCCGCTCTGGGAGCACGGCGGGGACCCGGCGCCCAGCACCCCGACGCCCACCCGCACCCCCAGGTACCGGCTGCTCCCTCGCCCGCTCCCGGGGGGGCTGCACCCCCAACCCCGGGGTGATGGAGGGGGGGGTTCATCCGCGCTCGCCTCCCCCAGCCCCGAGCCCTCCGTGACTAAGAGCTGGACGACGGCGGCGCCCACCGAGCCCCCCCCCAGTGCCGGGGCCACCCCTGGGAGCCGCGGGGACCCCCTGGCCCCCCGGCGGGACCCCCCCGGCCTGAGCCTGCTGGGGAGGGTGCTGGGCCTGGAGCACTCCAGCGCCGACCACCCGCACGATGACGTGAGTGGGGTCTGGGGGGGGTCACGCGGGGACCCCCGTGTCCCGCAGCGGGACCCCCGGCCCCCCACCTGCTCACTGTCCCCCCGCAGTGCCTCAACGTCTCGCAGCTGCTGGGGCACTTCGGGCTGGCGGCCGTGGCCCCGCTCACGCCGGAGCAGTTCACGCTGCTCTGCCCCGCGCTGCTCTACCAGATCGACAGCCGCGTCTGCATCCAGCACCGCGACGAGGTGACGCTGCCGCCCCCGGGGGGGGGCCCCGTGGACAGGTAACCCCAGCCCAGGGACCATCCATGGCCCCTGGCCCCCCAACCCATCCATGGGTCCCCTGTCCCTGCAGCCCCCTCCCCAGCTTGCCCAGTGTCTCATCCCGTGGCCACTCTCCCAGCACACTGAGCCCCTGGTCCCCCGTCAGCTGGACCCCGTCCCTGTGTCCTCACCCCCGGCTCCCCACCAGCAGCCCTCCAGGTCCCCTGTCTCTTCATGGCCATCCCTGCACCCCTCCAGCGTCTGGTCCCCACGTCCCCAGTCCCTGTCCCCCAGCCCTGCACTGGCCATCCCTGCACCCTCCCGGTGCCACCCCCCATGTGCCCCGTCCCCAGGCTCTCACCACCCCACTGTCCCAGGGTCCCCATCCCTGCACCCCCAAGGACACCCCCCCATCCTGCACACCCCCCATCCCGGGTGCTGCGCCCCCCACCCCGGCCATGCCATCTCACCGGCCCTGCAGCGCTGGGCTGGGGGCTCCTGGCCGTCGCCCTCGTCAGCCTCCCCTCCGCCCTGGCCGTCGCCCTCGTCCCGCTGCTGAGCCCCGGCTCCTTCCGCTCGCTGCTGGCCTTCCTGGTGGCCCTGGCCGTGGGGACGCTCTGCGGGGACGCCCTGCTCCACCTCTGGCCCCACGTAGGTACCCCCGCCCCGGCGGGCCGGAGGCGGCACCCGGGGGGCACCGGGGTGCCGAGGTCCCCTGAGCCGCCGGGTCACCCCCGTCCAGGCGCAGGGGAGGCACCAGGAGACGCCGGCGGAGCCGGGGGCCGCGGTGCTGCAGGGGCTGGCGGTGCTGGGGGGCATCTACCTGCTCTTCCTGGTGGAGCTGCTCGTGGGGACGCTGCGGCGGAGGCGGGAGGCCACGGTGAGGGCCGCAGGCGCCAGGGAGGGCACGGGGACACCACCAGATCCAGCTCTGCACCCAGCGCCTCCATCTTCCCCAGGGACGCTCCCCCGGAGAGACCCCCGACGTGGCCGTGGGGGTCCCGGCACCGTCACAAGGAGGTAAGACCCCTCCTCGCACCCCCGCAGCGCCCACAGCCCCCAGCCCCAGCACCCACCCTGCGTCCCCGCCACCGCAGGGGCCGAGCTGCGACACCTGACGGCACCGGAGCCAGAGCTGGAGTTCGCACCCCAGGGACACCCCCAGGGACACCCCCAGGGACACCCCCAGGGACACCCCCACGGACCCCCCCACGGACACCCCCACGGACCCCCCCACGGACACTCCCACGGCCCCACGCTGCCCCCCAGCCCCGGCGCCACTGACATCGTCTGGATGGTGGTGCTGGGGGACGGGATCCACAACCTGACGGACGGGGTGGCCATCGGTGAGGGGCCTGGGGAGACGGAGGGCGCGGGGATGGGGGTGCAGGGACGGGGGTACGCGGTGCATCGGGGTACGGGGTCTGTGCAGGCCCAGGGTGAAGGACCCCCCCCCCCTTCCTGCAGGTGCCGCCTTCTCGCACAGCCTCGCCGGCGGGCTCAGCACCGCGCTGGCCGTGCTCTGCCACGAGCTGCCCCACGAGCTGGGTAGGTGCCTGCACCCCCCGCCCCGGCCGTGGCACCCCCGTGGCCCCCCCCCCACCACCCACCCTCCTCTGGCCGCAGGTGACCTGGCAGTGCTGCTGCAGGCGGGCACGGCCCCCCGCACCGTCCTGCTCCTCAACCTGCTCTCGGCCCTGCTCTCCTGCCTGGGCGCGGCGGCGGGGGCGGCCGTGGGGCAGAGCGCGGCCCACCTCACCCCCTGGATCCTCGCCACCACCGCCGGCGTCTTCCTCTACGTGGCCCTGGCCGACATGGTAAGGGGGTGGCCGGGGGGCGGCCGTGGGGCTGAGCCCCGCCGGCCCCGCTGAGCCCCCCCCTGCTCTGCCCCAGCTCCCCGAGGTGCTGCGGGGCCCCGGCGAGGGCACCTGGGGCCGCTTCGTCCTGCAGAACGGGGGGTTCCTGCTGGGCAGCGGCATCATGCTGGGCATCGCCCTGGCCGAGGGACACGTCCGCGCCTGGCTGCAGCCCTGAGCAGCCCCGGGCTCGGCCCCATCACCGACCGGAGGGACAGCGGGAGCCCCAAACGTGCCCCCAGGACCAGATTTTCTCCCCCCACCCCGTGAGACCCCCAGCACCATCCGCCATCCTGGACTCTGGGTGGCTCAGCCCTGCGCAGCCCCCCCAGCCCCTCCGTCCCCCCTCGGCGCCCCGTGTCCTCTCCCCAGGGTGGGAGGGCAGGGGGGCGCTCGCACACGTGGCTCTGGGGGGGACATCGAGCACGTTTCCCCTTCCCAGCCCTCCCCGGAGCAGCCGTCGGCGCAGGAAGGACGCCAGGACGTAGAAGCAATAGCATTTTAATAAACATAATTGATTCAAAGCCACAATATGAATAACAGGACTTGGTCGCAGCTTACATCGTATAAAATAGATCAAGTCTGAATGCTTTGTTCTTTTTTTTCAATTTTTTTTCCTTTTTTATTTTTTTTAATTTATTTTTAGTTCCTTTTCCTCCCTCCCTCCCCCAAGGTGATGCAGGATTTCTGAAAATACACACACGCAACATCCGAGACAGAAGTGACCGCTCACGAGGCTCAGGCGGGGCGAGGAGGGGGCCGGGGGGGACGGCGGCTGCGCTGCGGGGACGGGGGGCTTGTGGGGCTGGTTTCCTTCTCCTACAGCTCGCCTCCCAGAGCCGCACTGGGGGGGGACAGATTTGGGTTTCCCTCGCACGACACGAAGGGATTTCGCTCACTCCCGTGTCCTCCACCCAGAGACAAGCGCTTCGCTGGTCGGGGCCGACGTCGGGGCTCTGGGCGCTCCCAGGAGGAGCTGGCGCGCGCGGGGGGACATGGCTCAGTTTGCCCACCGAGGCACCCGGCCCCTCGAGGCCCCGGGGGGGATTTCATACATTTTGTGTCGCCTATTTCTAAATTGCACATCAAAACTCCACCCGACTCGCGGCGGGTCCCCGCGGGGCAGGCATGCGGGGGGCGAGGGGCCGGGAGCCGGCCCTGGGGAGTGGAGCCCTCCTCACCCCGCCGCCCACCCAGCCCTGCCACGCACTTGTGCTTTGAACCGGGGGTGGAAGGAGGAAGAAGCACCTGCAGAGGGGAGGGGGACGCCTGAACCGCGCCGGGGTCTGCGCCGGGGTCTGCGCCGTGGACGCAGCACAGACCCTGCCCCTGGCGGGTCCCGCACGGGGACGGTGCCGATGCCGCGGGGATGCTCCGGCTCCGACCCCGCGCCTCTCCCTCCCTGCCCCAGCACAGGCGGCCGCGCTGGAGGTCCCCAGCAGAGCGGCTGCCAATTAAGGCCCCACCGCTGACGAGCTGCAGCGCGGCCACGCGCTGGGTTTCACTCCGCAGGTTCCAGCGCACGGAGGGGAACGGAGCCGGGAGCTGAGGGGAAAACACCTTTGGAGGAGAGGGAGCAGCTGCTACACGGGGACGCACGGGGGGCTCGTTCGGGGCCGCGCTCCCCCTGACCCCCCCCTCGCTGGCAGACCCCCGGCCCTGCCCTTGCTCGCCACCGTCGTGGGCCGGCGCCGGGGCTGCGGGTCCCAGCAGCACCAAAGCGTGTCCCCAGCTCCGTGCCCCGGCCCGGTTATTGCCAGAGGTAGGTGTGAACAGTGCAGAGAAATCACAAATTAAAGCAGCTCTTCGTTACTGAACCGCCCCGCAGACACGCCTGAAGGGACTCGCCCCGTCCCACGGCGCGGAAAGCTCCTGGCCCAGCCCGGCGCGGGGGGAACGGGGGGATCGGGGTGCCCTGGGGACTCGAGGGGCCCAGAGCAGGCAGAGATGGGAGAGGAACCGCCTCAGGCCCTTTCCCCGAGGAACAAAACCTCCATAAACTCCCTCCCAGGTGTCTCGAGCAGGACAAGGGAAGGGAGGAGCCCACCGCTGGACTGCAAAAGGCCTTTGCGGGGGGGTCTCCTAAAGACCCCTCGGAAATCTTTAAAGCCAAGAGCGCGCCTGCTGAGACAGAGCACGTACGGACCCCCACGCCGAACACCCACGCTCCCGTCCCTGGGAGGCGTCTGGGTGGCAGCACCGGATCCTCCCGGCAAACACGCGCCGTCCTTAACGCCCAGCCCTGCCCCGACGCCCGCGCGCGGCTCCGAGCTCGCACCAAACCCCGGCCCGACACCCGCAGCCTTTAACGCGATTTCCCGGACGCCAACAGGTTTGGGAGAGATCCCAGGTGTGTCGCAGGCAGGGGCCGGGCAGTGCCCCCCCCTCCGTGTCCCCCCCATTAAACTGGCCACATTTCACATAGTGCAAAATTCAGGACCGGAACGACGCTGCCGGCACCCGAACGCCGCCCACCTGACGGGAGCCCGCAGCGGGGCTGGGGGTCAGCACCCCTCGGAGGGCCAGGACCCCTCGGGGGGCCGGGACCCCCCCACGCATCCGTCCCCGCTCCCCAGCCTCTCCCCCCGCCACCCCGTGTCATCCAGCTCGGACTGACCCGACCGGCGGCTCCGTCCGCGTCCCTCGCCGCAGGCAGGGCTCGCTCCCGGGGCGGGGACCCGCAGCACCCCGGGGCTCCGAGGACCCACGACGACCCCTGGAAACGAAGTGCAGAGCACCAAAGAAAGGGCAAAGTTTTGGTCAAGCCGTGAGGAATTCCCTCCCTACGGCCTCAGGGAAAAAAGAAAAGGAGAGGAGAGGAGGAAGGAGCCGGCGCCCGCCCGCCGCAGCGCGAGACACCCGCATCTCCGAAACACCACACCCGCGGCCACGCGCCGCGGCTCGGCCAGAGGTTTCCATGCATTCACTTTATTATTTTCAAGTTGACGAACAATTTCGAGACGACTGGGTCGAGTAAGGCTATTTTCCTCTTTCCCCCCCCTCCTTCTCCCCCGCGCGGGGGCTCAGCCAGCGCCCGGCCCCGCACACGAGCCGCTCGCACGACAGCAGAGGAAGAGTCGTTTGTACCTGACTGGCGATGAGGTCTGTCCTATCTTATTCAAAGAAATGTTTATGTGCATAATATACAGAGGTGCAGCATTTACACACAGGATATTGTAAAGACACAGAGCTTGCTACAGATGCCTTCGAGTCCCTGGAGACGCGTCCCCCTCGCCCAGCCCTCGGGGGCTCCGTCCCCGTCCAGCCTCACGCCCCGACTCCGAGGGTTGGAGTTGAACCAAAGGGCCCCCGGCCGCTCCCTCGCCCCGGCCATACGTTACCCTCCGCCTCCCCGCAGCTCCCGCCGATGCTTCACACGAGGCTCCGCTTCCTCGGGGTTTATTGGGGTTTTTTTTTTTTTCCCTCCTTTCAAACGCACCCAGCACCGCTGAGCCCAGAAAAACTCAGCCAGGAGAAGAGGTTTGAACAGCTCCTCGCGTCCTCGGAGAAAAACAAAGAAACAAAGAAAAGGAGGGAAAAAAAGGAAAGAAAAAGAAAAAAAAACCCAAACCCCGACTCCGCGGGTCCGTGCCAGCAGCTGGAAGGGCGCGGGGGGTCCTTTGGTTTCTCACTGAAGGCAAAGGTGAGCGTGGGCTGACGGTCTGCACGGGTCCGACCCTGACATTCACGACTGGGGGGACCGCGGGGTCCCCCCGTTTGTGGTCCCTGTGGCGGCGGGGGGACGCGGGGCCTCTCGGGGTGGAGCTGGGGGGGAGCGGGGGCAGCTCCCCGGGCCCGTCCCGCCGGACAACAGAAGAAAAACAAAGAAAAAGGTTGTTTCTTGGGTCTTTGCGGGTTGTTCTTGGTTTTGGTTTGTCACTCGTGTCGCACTAACGCGTCACCCCGCTGCGGGGGGACCCCGGGGCAGCAGCAGAACCGCCACCACGCTCAAAGGAAACAGACAGGAAAAAAAAAAACTTGTTCCATTCTTTTTTGGAGTTTTTGCTTTGTTTTTAGTGCTACTTTTATATCTGCCGGATTCCAGCCCCGGGATGGGGCTGACGGGGCTGGGGACTTACTCGTCTGCATCTCGCTTTTGGTGGAGGGAGCTGCTGGGGCAGAGGGGGAGCGGGGACGGGAGAGGGGGAAACATTTTCCTACTGGAAAAAAACCATTTCAAATTGCCAGCAGCTCGGGAACAGCAACAACAAGGGAACCCCGACCGTCCTCACCCTCCCCAGGTTGTCGCGGTGCCGCGGCGGGGCCGAGCCCCCCGGCCGTTACATTCAGGGCTTGTCAGCAGGGTCTATGGCTCGGGGGCCGCGGGGCCGGCGGCCCCGTTCTCTGGCAATGGCAGTGCAAATACACCTTTCGAGTTGAAATGTATTTGTGCTGTTGTGTTATTTTTTTGTCTTTCAGAACACACCTTCCCTTTGTTCAGTCATTCCCTAGAAACAAACTTTTTTTTTTTTTTTTTTTTTAAATTAAAAATGAAAAAATAAACCCAAAGACACTCTCTTATCCCTTCCGCTCTCGCTGCTCTCTATCCCGTGGGATGCTAAAGGGAATCCAGACTCATGCTTTAACAAAAGTGCTTATTACTTGAAGCAAGTGCTTTGGACCAAGGGGGCGGAGAGAAACTTCCGTGTTGTGGGGAGGGGGCAGCGGGGGGCAGGGGGGGGCCGGGGCCTGCGCGCTCCAAACCCAGAGGTTTAGTTTTTAAGTAGCTTTGAGGGGGGAAGCTGGAAAAGTCGCTGCTTGGTGAGAGCTGCAGCGAGGGGGGGTGGGCGCCGGCGGGATGCGGAGGGGGATGGTCCAACTTTGGCATCGAGGGACGGGCGGTCTGGGGGGGCCCCGCGAGGGGCCGGGGGGCGGGCAGGGCAGCGGAAGTTTCCCTCCATCCCTCTTTACAATGCACTAGGGAAACCATCACAAATCTCGTTTAGCAAAATAATGCATTATTACCAAACACTTTGATTATTACTTAAATTGTCAAGCTGTGCTGTCAAATGGATACGATACAGCGTTAAAGGAGAACAAGACTGGGGCGCGCACGGGCCGCGCGTCCCCCTCCCCACCCCACCCCGAGTTGCCTCCCGTGTGCTCCCGGACCGCGGATGCGCTGCTGAAACCTCGTTTCCCTCCATCATTATTATTATTATTATTATTTTTTCATAAGACACGAGGGGAGGGGAGAAAAAGATCCTGGCTAAGAGCAAAGCGCACACAGAGCGCGGTGCTGCAGAGAAGAAGTGGAGAAGCCCTTACAGAGATCACATTGATTGTCTCGTCGTCGTGCGGAGCGGGAGGGAACGCGGCGCAAACAAGGCCAAGAGAGAGCGGTTTTCTTCTCTGGACAAAGAAACTGAAAACCACAACAACACTCCAAAAAATAAGGGGGGGGTGAAGGAAAAGCAGCATTTCTCCGTGTGCTCCACGAGCGCTCCCAGCCCGGCTACAGGGAAAAGCCGCGTTCAAGTGAGCCAGTGCTGGAGCCCCGGCAGCGACGCCAACGCCGTCGGCATCGAGGACCAGGGCGCGGGGCACGGCCGCGTCCCCCCCGAGCCCTCCCCAGCCCCGGGGTCTGCCCCGCTCCGAGCCCGGCTCCGTCCCGGGGAGTCGCTGCGGGGCGGCTCGGCCCCTCCGCGTGCCTGGAAAAGTACTTTAGCCCTTGAAGACGACGGCTCAGGACTTTGGACCCATTTTCCTGCCCTGCGGGGAGGGCGAGGGCCAGCAGCGAGAAGGAGAGATAAAGTGATGCCTAAATTCCTCCCGAAAAGGGAAAGAGCTGCAAGAGGCAAGTGCGGACTCGACAGCAATGTAAACAAGTCTCTTTTTCCAGTTCTCCTCTGTAGAATACTGAAAAGGATCTTCAAAAAGGATCTTTTAATTCAAGTTTCGTGAGTTTATTCTGGTTCCGAACTGAGGTATTCGGTGCAGAAAGGTTAACACTTTCTTTCAAGCTATAGGGTTGGAGGGGAGCGGGGAGGGGGAGACGCGACCGGCCGGGGCCCTGGACCAGGAGCGGGGCGGAGGGGGCACGTGGTCTGGGACGGGGGGTCCCTCCGGAGGAGCCCTGAGCCCTGCCCGACCACGCTCCTGCTCCGGGACCTCGCCGAGGGGACACGTCTCGAGTGCTTTGCTGAAGGAAGTGCGAGTCGGTACCGGGACGGGGAGAGCGAGCTCCGGCAGCGAGCGGGCGCCGAGCGAGAGCAACGGGATGTCCCCGACCCCGTTCCCCTCCGGGGAAAAAAATCCTACGTGAAACATGAAGAACAATGTGCTTCTCACCCAAAGGCCAAGACTGAAACTTCGTATTTGGTTCTAAGAGTTTGGCTTTGGTAAAAGAAAGAAACAGTGCGAGGGGCCCGTCCCCGCGGGCGGCCAGCAGCACCGCGCCCGCCGGGAACGGCCGGCTCCAGCTCCACACACCCGACACCCGGCAAGCACCGCCCTGACAGGAGCCACCTTCATCTAGAAACTGTTTTAAAAATAAAAATACTAACAAAAAGGACGTAATACCCTATTTTGGTTACAGAAATGCTTCTTTCTCTCTGAAACGCCGGGCAGAAGAGCCGCAGCGCGAGGCTCGCGCGGTCCCACCGTGGTCTCACCGGCAAAGAGGAGGTGGCAGGAGAGGGGGGGGATCCCTTTCTCCCCGCTCCCACCCCAGAGGGATCGCGCTGGGACCCCCCCGGGGTGGCCACGGGCTCCCCGCTGTTGGTGAGGCTGCGGAGGGAGCGGTCGGGGCAGAAGATGGTTCCCGAAACGCTCGCTGCCCCTCGGCCCGTTCTCTGCATCCCAGTCTTTGGCTTTGGACAGACTCGTGCTATGGAGGGGGGGGACTGGTGTTTGCACGTGGTGCTGGTACAGTAATCCAGAAGGAAAAAAAAAAACAACAGAAAAAAACCCAGTGCAATATTCTCAAATGCTTCAAACCTGCATTATAAATATGATTGCTAAAATTAAAAAAAAAAAGAAAGAAATCCCAAAACAAAACCTGACGATCCCACGTACACGCACGCTACTAAACCTGCCAAGATGCTGCACTAGAAAAACAAACACAGACTTACTCAGGGTTGTGAATAAGGACTTTGAAGTGCATTTTTTTTCCTTATTAAAAGGCTAAAACTTTCAGAGCTTTTTTTTATGGTTTTTGTTGTTTTTTTAAAGGTAAATGCTCATCTCTTTATAAATATCTTTTTTTCTTTTTTAAAAAAAAAAACAACACTGACTCTCGCATGGGAACGGCCATGCAAAACAGAATGAAAATTCAAAGAATCGTTTCTTAGGATCCGATATTTTGCCAAGAAAAAGAAAAAACAACCAACAAGGAACCAACAGAATCCCTAAAGTGCCTGTGTGGGGGGAGGCTCCAGCAGCGCAGCCGCGGCCGGCCCGCGCGGGGTTGGGCAGCAGCACCCGTTTTTGCATATACACGACAGCTGCCAACAGGGTATTTTAGTGTCCCAGGTACAGTAGATCTTGATTCAAGTGTCTGTATTGGAATCGAAGGAGGAGCGTGAGGGGAGGAAGCGGTTGCAGAGGAGCAGTGACAGTGGCACTTGGCCGGGAGCCAACGCCCACCCCAGCGCTTGCGAGACCAGCCAGTTCCCAGCGACTCCCACCCCCCCCGTCCCACCAAGAGTTCAGGCTTCCCCGTCCCGGCCGGCCGCAGCGAGGGCTCGGGGCAGCCCCGGGGGCGTCCCGGGGGCTGGGAAACACCAGGACCGACTTCAACCCACCCCAAAAGCTGGGGGACAAACCCCCCTTCCCGTCCGTGGGCCGGCGGATGGCGGCACCTGCCTCGGCTCGGCCGGGTGAAGCCCTAAGCCCACGGCACCCACCTCGGGCCGTGCCGCCGGAGGGGTGCGAGAGGATGGGGAAGGGGCAGGGGAGGGGAACGGCGCTGCCAGCTGCTCGTTAAACCAATTAACAGCTTTGGCACCGCGCTGGCGACCCAGCGAGAAGAGGAAGCTCTGAACTCTTGGCCTATCCGGCCATGCTAGAAGGCCTGCCCAGTCTTGTTCTCCTTTAAAGTGCCCTATATTTATAGAATTTCTAAATAAATATAATAAGATATTAGGTCACCCATAGTTTAAGCTACTCCGAGTAACAGCCGTCCAGGCCGATGGCGCTGGGCCGGTCCTTGCCGTAGGGGCAGGCGCTGCCGTTGGGCAGGGCCCCGCAGGCGGCCGTCTTGGCCGCGATGCCGCAGTTCTTGAGGAGGTTGAAGCTGAACGAGCTGATGGCGTCTTTAGGTGGGAAAGGCTTCATGGTGGAGAGGATAAGTGCCAGGCAGTCGGCGACGTCCTTGTTGGGGGCACACGCCAAGGCTGGGGTATGACCTAGAACAAAGCCGGGGGTGAGGGACTGCCCCGGCGGGCGCCTTCCCCGGGGGACGCTTTGACCGGGGCCGCTTTCAGCCCTGCATCGAGGGGCCAGGACATCTACAGATGTCCTACATCCTACAGACAAAAATGTCCAGACATTCTTTATCTCAAGACACACAGAATCCCAGAATCACTGAGGTTGGAGGAGCCCTCTGGGCTCATCGAGTCCAACCATGGCCCTGACACCACCATGTCAACCAGACCAGGGCACTAAGTGCCATGTCCAGTCTTGTCTTAAACCCCTCCAGAGATGGTGACTCCACCACCTCCCTGGGCAGCCCCTTCCTGCTTCTGGGCACCAGCAACCCCTGCGATGGCAGCAACCGCTTTGAGCTGTGCCAGGATCCGCGGGAGACGAATGAAAAGCCTCAGAAGCCCTGGCAGCGCGGCAGACGCAATGGTATTTTTCACAACTTAAAGGTATTCCAGCAGAGCAAGAAATCTGCTGGGAGAAAAGAGCTTCTGGCCACAACAACCAGTTTCTGCCAACTTGCAAGTGAGTCAACAGCTCGCTGCTGGCTCAGGCTGGGCTGGTTTTGTGCCCGCCTGCAACGGGCAGGAGAGCCAGACGGCCCTCCCCCATGCACGGGGGGTAAAGTACATTTCAAACACCTGCAGGACCTGGAAATGCTTTTACAGGGGATGGCAGGGTGCAAACGTCCCCACCCAGGTGGCTCCTGCGACGCCACGAGCTGAGAATGCGCTGCTCAGCCACGGGAAGGACACAAAATCCTTCTGATCCCGGCTGAGCGCTTCCCCCAGGGACACCGTGCTGACCCCCCCCGGCACCCGCGAGGAACACGCACCTTCTTCATCCACAGCCAGCACGGTGGCCCCTCGGCTGAGCAGGGCCTGGACGACGGAGGCCAGCCCGTTGCGAGCGGCGATGTGGAGCGGCCTGGGGGGAGAGGGGAGGGCAGCGTTAACCCGGCAGTGGAGCCGCCACCTTCAGGAGCAGGGCTCCTACCACCCCCCCCACCCAGCAAAGCCCCGTTCGTCCCCACCGGCGCCAGCTGTCCAAATACTCACATCTGCAGAGCACTGTTACTTGCATTGATAAGGCCAAGGTCTTGGGTTTCCCCCAGGATCAACAAGGCACACTTTTCATGACCCTGGAAAGGAGAGCAGGCTGCTCAGAGGGCCCGAGCAGGGAGGCAGGGGCAGCGGAGGGGACCCGGTGCCGCCCAAGTGGAACGGGATCCCCTGGGATAGGGAAACGCTCCCTAAACCCGACCTTCTACCACAGCTCGCCACTGGGGCAGGGCCTGAGAAGACAAGCTGCTGCCCCTCTGTCTCCGCTGCATCTCCTTTGCTGATCACAAGCCCCCTGCTCCCACCACGTCCCGGGGAGCACACCCAGCTCAGAGAGGGGGTCCCCAGGAACAACACGGACAGGGCTGTGCCATGACCTGAGCTGCTCAGAACTGACTCAGGAGCATCCGGACGGGTTAAGACAGGCAAGCAGGCAGGTCGGGCAAGCCCAGGGCCCTCGCCCCTGCTCTGGCGGGGCAGAAGCAGGCGTGCAAGCCCTCTCATGAAGGTGGCAAGGCTGAAGGTGACGGTGACCGCACTCACGGCAGCGAGCGGCCGGCTCCCTACCTTGCTGCAGGCCAGGTGAAGAGCTGTGTTCTTGTTGACATCCAGCACAGTTATATTTGCTTTTGCTTGGTACAGCAGGAACTCTGAAAGGAGGAGGGACAGCTGCTGTGGGGAGGCAGCAGCACAGAGCCCAGCAGCGTGGGACGGGGGAGAGGGGCAGCTGTCCCAGCGTGCCTACAAGGATGGGGACAGCCCGGCTCCCGTGGGACGGAGGAGGAGGCCCGGGGAGGCTCACACGCCGTACAGCCACGTACCGACTGCTGCGGTGTGCCCGTTCTCAGAAGCCACCATGAGGGGAGTCCTCCCCAGCTTGTCAGTCGTGTCCACCTCGGCTTGGTGGCGCAGGAGCAGCTGTAAACCATGGGTGTTGTCTGCAAAGGCAGCAGCGTGAAGGGGTGTCCTGGGAAGACGAGAGAGCGGGTAAAGAGGAGGGCACAGCACCAACCCCAGCAGGACTGCCCAGGCCTACAGACACGTTTGGAGACCCTTTGTGCCACGGGAAGTCACGTGGAAACCACTGCGGGAGTCGCAGCCACCACCCAGCAGCACCAGGGGACAAGAGAGGGATGAGTCTGCGCTCACCTTCCTTTGGCATCTCTGCTATTAACAATCTTGGCACCTAATGCTTCCACCAGCATTTCCGCAGTGCCGTCCTGGTTGTTAATTCTGCAGGGGGGACGAGAAGGAAAGTTAGAACAGGACTAAGCAGCACGAGAATGTCTGCAGTGGGAGGGAGCAGCACATTCCTGGGGCTCGGATGCAAACAGCAGCTGGTCTGGAGTTGTTTAGGGTAAAACACCCCTTTTCCCTTCTCAAGGAAACCCAGCACCACGCCAGAGAACAGCCCTGCCCATCCCTCTGCTGCTGCGGGTCCCAGGGACGCACCAGGCCCACCCCAGGCAGAACGTGGCAATGCCTCCACCTCCCTTGTCCCTCCAGAGCTCATCCCCCCTGAGGGCCTCCAGCAGTCCAGCCACTGCCTCCCTGCCACCGTGGAGCTGGGGGGAGCAGCTGGTACCACCCCGAGGAGCTGCTGCCGCCCAGGAAAGAGCCCTTGGCACGACGGGCAGGGTCTGGAGCTCCTCCACTCAGCCCACGCATCCCCTCTCCCACAGCACCCGGCTGGGAAGAGCCCCGGGCAGGTCCCAGACGCCACTTACACTGCACAGTGCAATGGAGTAAAGGGGTTTCCTTCTAGGTATGCAAACGGATTGTGTTCAAGTAACAATTCAAGACAATCTTCATGCCCTGAGAGGAGAGAGGGACAGAATCACACCAGCACCCAGCCTGCGGTTCCTCACCCATAACAGGCAAGAGGGGACCGAAGGCCCCTCTGGTTCTCCCCACATCCAAAGAGCCGGAGGCCCCAGAGGCTGCCCGGGACCAGCTGCACCAAAGTGCCCAAACCCCTTCCCCAGCACAGAGGCAGCGGCTTTGTTTCCCCTCTGGCAGCAAAGCTGCTGCACTTCAGGAGGTTTCTAGCATTGCTAGCTTCCCTCTGGAACGCCGAGACACCCCTTCCCGTTGCCGTGTCAGTCCCACCACTCCCCGCAGCCAGGGTGACGGCCAAGTAATCCTATAAATCCAGCAGTGCTGGAGGAAGCAGCCTCAGCTGTTCTATAATGGCTGTTTTCATATTTCATTCCTTTTTTAAGCAGCTTGGCATGGGCAGAAAATCTCCCTGCCTCCCTCCCAGACTTGTGCCATCCTTTCCAGCAGGCTGAACTCACTGCTGGGCTGACGGCTCCCAGAGCAGTGGGGGACAGAGGGACAACCTGGCTCCTCCTGGCTCCCTCCTCCCCATCAATAGCCAGCGCGGAGCAGGGGCGGGCAGGGGCCCAGCCCAGGTCCTTACCACTGTATGAAGCCCAGTGCATCGGTGAGTAGCCGCTGTAGTCCACCACAGAGTCCAGAGGGTCAGTAGAGAGGGCTGCCTGCAGCAGGGTCCTCAGGATTTCTAAGTGCCCGCACGCCGACGCAAAGTGGATCGGGGTCCGGCCTTTGAAATCCCGACACAGAACGAAGGCATCGTGGTCCAGCAGCGCAGCCAGGCAGTCCTCACAGCCCGTCACCGCCTGGCAGGGCAGAGGACCAGGAGGTCAGAGCTCACCCTTCAACAACAGAACCACCCCCTTCTTCCACAGCTTCCTTCTCAGGAAGGGAAAATGGGCTCTGTCACTCAGGACTCTTGCAACAAAAGAAACCACCTGCTTGTTCTCCAAGCAGCCCCCGCTCAGGAGGACAAGCAGAAGCTGCAGGGCTCCAGGGACGCACTCACCCCTCGGTGCAGGGCGGTCCTTCCCCTCTTGTCTGCCGCGTCGGCCGTGGATCCCTTCTCCAGCAGGAGATGGACACAGTCAACGTGGCCGTTCATGATCGCCAGCATCAGCGGGGTCCTGCGGGGAGAGGCAGCGGGGAGGAGCGGGCTTGGAAATCAGCTGGGTTCAGTATTGCCCCCTCTCCTCTGCCCCAGCCACCCGGCACGGGGCTGACCCCGTGCCCCACAGATCCCAAGAGAAACATCTGGGCAAACTCACTGGCCGTGGATGTCCATGACGTCGGTGATGTCTGCCCGCTCCCCGCTGTCTATCAGGAGGTGCAGGGAATCCGTGTTCCCGTTGGCAGCTGCAGACGACGCACGAGGAAAGGAGTCACACGCAGGTACAGGCGGGTCCCCTCCTTCCACCCACCACCACAAACCAAAGGAAGGGGCTCGTGCTCGTGGCCGAGCAAACTCGTTACGTGGCTGCTAAGCTACAGGACTGATTAGCACGTGCGCAGGCTGAGCTGAAGACATGTGTGCAGGAGCTGCTGGTGTCTTCCCTCCCACCCGCTGCTGAGCCCCTTGGACCCTCAGCTTCTGCTGGCACATCCCAGCAGGCTGCACCGGCCCCATCCTGCCTCTAAGCATCATCCCAAACCACAGCCCCTTCCCTCGCCCCAAACAGCAGCACCGTGAGCCCTCGGCAGCAGCGGACACCGACCTCCCTCAGCCCCATCTGCCCCCCGTCACCTGCAGCATGGAGAGGGGTCCACTTCCTCTTCCTCTCCTTCACCAGGGCGGACGCGCCGTGGCTGGTGAGCACCTCCACGCACTCCGTGGAGCCTCTCTCCGTGGCGAGGTACAGCGCCGTCCGCCCCTTGTGGTCCCGCACGTCGAGGTTCACGAGGGTTTCGGCAAGTGTCTTCAGGGCTTCACAGTGACCATTGTAGGCCTGAGGACAGAGCAGGCCACTTCAGAGCGGTGCCTGGAGAGGCTGCACCCAGAAGTCCCCCTCTCCCAGGACAATTCTTGCTCCCTGGGTCGCTCCAGCCATCGCCTCTCATTTGCACCTGGGTCCCACACAAAGCCCTCGCCCACTCCCACCCCTGCCCACGCTCAGACAAGGGAGGTGGCTCCAAACTGCGGCAGCCAGAAAGCCCTCAAGAGATCAAGAGGCTGACACACAAATCAAAGGGACTTTGACCGATGGCCTGTGGGGAGAGCCGCTCCCCAGCTGCCGGTGCCTTTCCTGCTCTGCCCCGCTCAGCACCCACAGCTCCAGGGACCCAGCCCGCGCTGCCCGGCAGCGGGCACCTCTCCAGGACACGGCACGAACCCCGCACGGAGCCAGGCACCCTCCGCAACCCCGGGGCTGGGCCAGCCGTACTCACAGCTAAGTGCAAAGGGCTGACTGGAATGGTGCTTTCCACATCCTCCAGGCAGTTAAAAGACATTTCCAGGAGCTGCAACAGCAACAACACAAAACCGTAACTGATCCTGGACTCACGGAGGCTTCGACAGACACCCTGCCCGCTCCCAGGCTGCAGAGGGTTAGAAAACCTCCTCATCTGCTTCAGAATGGTCTGAATTTCAGGAAGGGACCTTCCTTATCCGGGCTGTGGGCCCTGCAGAGACAGCCACAGCAAGTCCCTGCTACGCAGAAGCCTCCCCACTGCTCTCACGAGTTCCTGTGCCCACGTGGCTGCAAGCTTACACCGTAACGCAGGCGTTTCAGAGGGGCAAGGCACTGTCTGTGCCGCAAGAGCCCTTCCCTGGCACAGGCCCTCAGGATTTATTTTAAAAGCCCAACCTTGCTCTATTGCCAGGGGTTTAAGCAAGTTACCCCTGTGCCAGGTAACAAAGCTCCTTTCTCTCAGGCATCTCGCTCAGACCCAGGTCTCTCCTCCACGGCGTTCCCAGCACGACGGCTCCCCAGGAGTCCCCACGCTTTTTAATCAAACCCATCTCCCTTCCTCCTGGGCAAAGCCTGACACCGTAGTGCCTCAAACACACACAGTCCTTTAGCCACACCGGGACACCACAGGGACGTTCCTCAGGGGGGGTTCCCCCCCTCTCCTGGCAGCACAGAGGGTCTTCTCTGGCTCACTCACCAGCTCGAGGTTCTGCCTGTTGCCGTACGCAGCTGCATAGTGGACAGCGGTATATCCCTGCTTGTCCCGGAGGGATGGGTCAGCACCATTATCCAGCAGGAACTCTAAACAACTGCAACGAGCAAGAGAAGAGGGAGATGAAGAAAAAGGGGAGAGTGAGAGGCAGAGCTTTGCGGGGACCCCCCTGCTTTGACCCCAGAGCAGGTGCTGCACTAATCCCCTCAAGACACGGCGCGCATGCAAAGCCCGCTGGAAGTGGGGACCAGGAAGCGATGGCCAGGGTGGCCTCACAAATCAGCTCAGCAGGTGTTTCCTCCAAGGCATCCCTGCTCCGTTCAGTGCAAGCAGAAGCGAGGTGTTTCTAGCGAGCGCGTGCAGCGGCCCGGGGAAGGGGTGAACACCAAACAGCGGCCAGGCAGGACTCACAAGAATGCCTCCTTCAGCCGGGACTCCTTCAGTGGCTCCTCATCAGTGTCATGGCTGTTTCCTGAATGAGTCTCTGCTCTGAAAGGTCAGAGACCTGCATCAGTTTGCTGACTACCCCCTCCTACCCGCGCCCCTCGAAGCACTCCCCTCTTCACCGAGCACCAGCCACAGGGAGGTGGCCAGGGAACAGCAGAGTGTGCCATCATCCCCGGCCCCAGCAGCGAGGAGCGCGCGCCCACGAGACACTCACCTCCTGTACGTGTCCGAAGCAGCAGCATAGTGTAAGGGGGTGCAGCCTTTACAGTCAGCCTCGTTAATGCTGGCCCCTGCCGTGACCAGCGTCACCGTACACTGGTAGCTGCCGTTGGCAGCTGCGTAGTGCAGTGGAGTCCTGGGAAGGGGAAAGGAGAAGGGGGCTCAGCAGCGCTGCCTGTCCCAGATGGAGAACCTCGCCTGGCAGCAAGGCAGGACCCAGGGGCCAGCCACCCCCCCGAGCTGTGCCCTGCTCTGGCTCAGTGACTTCTGAAGAGCCAGAGCCAGACCCCCTGGGGTGAGAGGGGGTGAAGGGAGCAGCTTTAGGCACCAAACGCAGCAAAGGTCTTGGGAACGTCCCAACCCACACGCAGGCTCAGCGCACTCCAGCCGCTTCAGGGCTGGAGGAGTCACCCTTGCTCCCCTGCAAGGCCCACAGCGCACTCACCTCCCGAATTTATCTCTCCTCCTCAAGTCAGCACCGCTGCTCAACAGCAAATTAAGACATTCAACATTCCTACGGGAGGCAGGGAGATGAGTTAGACACCGATCAGACCACAGCAGGAACGCAAACTCCTCCCAGTTGCAGATGAGCCAGCTAAACCCCTGCTGCTCTTCAGGCGCCCGCTTGCGAGCCCTTTATGAGCCCCCGGCCAAGGGAGCGTTTTAGCCCTGTTTTAAAGACGGGTGAGCAGCCACGGAGGGAGCGACCTGGCTGAGTCACAGAGCGGCAGAACAGGGCCAAAAGGTTCCCATCTTCCTCCCTGCTCTAAACCCAGGTCTCCGCTCTCTCTCAGAGCTGGGAATGGCACCCAGGGGTCTGACCCCCAGTCCCAATGGAAGCACTGTAGGTCACAGGCGGAGGAGGAGGGTTACAGTTTGGGCTGGGGGCAGGCAGCCACCCCCCACGCACAGCTCACCCTCCAGAAGCAGCAGCGTGGAGGCAAGTCCTCCCGAGGTTGTCAGGCGTGTTGATATCGAAGCCTGCAGACAGCACGTGCTCGTTGCTCAGCGAGGAGACGATACTGTACAACTGACCTGGGTGGCAGGAGGGGCAGGGAGTCAGGGGGGAGCTCGGGGGTCACCCAGGTGCCCCCGCCACAGGAGGGGCAGCCAAGCCACTCACCTGAGGAAAGTAGCTTACGACAACAGTCTGAAAATCCAAAGAGAACAGCTAAGTGCAGAGGGAACATGTCGTGGATCCCACGCCTGCCAGGGGACAAGAAGGGAGTCAGGAGGGGTCACTTCTGCATCCCCCAGCCCAGGGCAGGGAAAGGGAGGAGGAGCCCTTCCTCACCTTGCAGTGTCAGCACCATTCGTCATCAAAGTACTAATTAGCAGCTCGTGGCCATATCTAGCAGCAACGTGGAGGGGGGTATTGCCGTATTTGTCAGCGCAGTCGATCTCACTGCCTGGAAAGGAAAAGTCAAGTGTTTTGCCAGCGGGTCTGCGCTCTGGTCCCCAGCAGCCCAAGCTGTTCCGACGGCTGCATCCCCATCCAGGGACACGGCTGGTAACTCGAGTCCACTCAGCATCATGCAGAACTGTAAACTGCCCTCTGAGCCGAGAGCCCACCTGTATCCTGCAAGCCCAGGGCATCAGACCTCTCCCCTGGGAGGGGATGCTTTCAGCCCCAGGGGTCTCCAGCTGAACCCCCGGGGTGTCTGCCCTCTCACAACATTGTCTTTCAGGCTGGACGTGGCCGTGGGAACGTTCTTTGGCCGCAGCAGCTCTGACCTGGCTGGAATTTCACTCCCCTGGTCTACACTTTTCTGCCCTTGAGGGCACACACGGCTCCCTGCCACCCCCGAGCAGCACAGGGCCACCAGCAACAGCCCCCACGGGCACAGAGTGAATCTGAGTGATAATTGTAGAGCTCCTAAACCCTCCGAGCAAAGACACAGGGACGTCCTGGAGGCAGGTGCTGAGAAGCACGAGAAAAGGCTGGGGGAAGCCAGGGCCGGAGGAAGAAGCCGCTCACCATTCTGAATGAGGATCTGGGAACGCGTGAACCGTCCGTGAATGGCAGCCATGTGCAAAGGGCTCTTCCCTTCCTTACTCTGTGGGGAGCAGAAGCGACACCGCATCAGCCTTCCTGCCACCCTCCCGGAGCTCCCCCCTCCGGCAGCGGGTCCCCGCTCCCCCCACCCCGAAGCTGCCAGACCTGAAAGTTGACATCGGCCCCGTTGTTCACGAGGAGCTCCAGGCACAGGGCCCCATTGGTGGAGACGGCGGCAAAGTGCAGAGGGGTGAAGCCCTTCTCGTTAGGCTGATTGACGTTGGCGCCGTAATTGACCAGCTCGTTGGCCACGGCATCTTGGCCCATGTAACAGGCAATGTGAAGTGCAGTGTTTCCGAAGGAATTTGGTTCATCAATCTGTGGGAGCAACAAACCCCAGAGGATTTGGGGGTGCGGGAAGGAAAAAAGGCAGCCGAGAACCAGCCAGGGCTGCTGCCACCACCCAGCACCCTCTCCTGCTCCTGCCTCCAGACCGGCCTGCACCCGAGCCCGCCCTGCTCGGGGGTCTCACCTCGACTCCCAGCCTCAGCAGGTGACGCACGACTTCGATCTGGCCGCTGGCCGCCGCGGTGTGCAGCAGGGTGTAGCCCTTCTTGTCCTTACACATCACATCAGCTCCCCGGGCCACCAGCAGCTTCAGAACTTCCAAATGCCCTGTCCAGGAGACAGCGGTGAGAGCCAGGGGACCCCAGGAAACAGGAACCTGGGCAGAGCGGCCTCCAGGGAGCCCCACCACCCTGCAAGGGGCATCCACAGGCAGCAAACAACGTGGGAGAGGAAAACCTACCGAGGAAAGCTGCCCAGTGGATGGGCTGGCGGTCCTTCTTGTCGCAGGTGCTCAGGCTGGCCCCTTTGTTCAACAGCAGGTTCACCATCTAGACAGGGAGAAGCGGTGAGAGAGGCAGGGCTGCCATCCCGCACCGCCTGCGACGCCCGGGCCCGGGACGGGGGACACACGCAGCCCCCTCCAGCGCCCGAAGCCGCGCCCCCTACCTCGAGGTGGCCGCTGTGCACGGCGTGGTGCAGCGCCGTGCGGCCCGTGCGGTCCGCGACGTTGACAGTGCTCAGCAGGGGGATGATGGCCTCCACGCACTTGGTGGCCCGGTTGGCAGCGGCGACATGCAGAGGCGTTTGCCAATACTTGTCGCGGGCATTGACGTCCGCCGAGTGCTTCAGGAGGAGGTGAAGTGCCTTCTGGCAGGAGCAGAGGGAAGCAGAGCTCTAACCCAGCTGGCCGGAGCACACAGAAGCCCTCCCCAGCCCAGAGGGAACCTGCAGCTCGCTCCACCTCGTGCTCTGAGCACACACGGGGCTGCCCAGACCCACACCAGAGCCAGAGCTGCCCCCGGGGGCTGAGCTGAAACTGCTCCACGCTCACACGCACGGCTCTCCCCGCCCTGTCAAAGGGAAGGACTCGCTTTCGTGTCCCTGATGATGTTCTGAAGCCCACACGTGGCTGCGTTTCAGCACGTTACCACAGAGAAAGGGTGAGAGAGGCTCCAAGAACGAGCAGGGGGGAGGAATCTTCCCTCCACGAACCCTCCAGCCCTCACCTGGGCTGCGCCAGCTCCTTCCAGGCTGGAGTTGGGTGTGTGGGACCCGAACGAGCCGGGCTCATCCCACCCGAGTGCCGCTGGGACACGGGGCTGCACGGGGATACCGGCACGGGAGAGACCCCGAGCAACGGTGTAACTGAGAGCGCGTGTTCATCCACGACTCACGAGGTGCGAAGCGCCCGGGGGATGACGAATGTGCCCCGCTGACCTGTATCTGACAATTATTTCCCCCTTTTGTTGGTAGAGGCTGTTTGCTGCAGCCCCACGGGCTCCCAAGGGCCCCAGCCCCGCGGCTCGCTGCTCTGCGAGCCGGTACCGACCCCGGCAGGAAAAGCCGTGAAGCACAGGGGCATTTCGGGACGGCTCCTCTGGGGAGCGGGGCAGGCAGGGCACCGCCGCAGCCCTGTGCCAAGCACCCTGGGGAAGAAGGGGACGAGGGAGGTGACTCTCCAGCACACCCGAGCCCAGGCAGAGAAGCTCAAGTTCGCAGCCCAGCAGCGCTTCAGAGCGCACAGCAGAGCAGCCTGGGCTCGCTGAGCTCCCGCGGTTCAGCAGCCCACAGGAACACACGCCCACAGCAAACGCCTCGAGTCGAGGTTCACGCTAATGTGTTTTCATCCCGTGTCTGCTCACGATTAAAAGAATCCGTGCACCCAGCCGATGTGTGGGGGCTTGCCCTGCACGTCAGAGTCAGGGCTTCTGATCCCCTGGCTCCAGCCACCGTGACCACAGAGTTTGTTGCTCTCCAGCAACTCAAAACAGGACAAAGTTAAGTGGGATGAAGTTAAGCCCACGAAAGCTAAACGTCAGGAAATCCTTCCAACAAGATCCGCTGGGGAATCGGCTCCTGAGAGCCCCACCACCCCTCAAAGAAAAGTAAAGCTGGATTAGACAAAGCCCTGGGGAGAGGGGGGATGGCGGGGAGGAGGATGCTGTGGGGAAAACCCACGTGCTGACTCCTGACCGATGGAGGGAAGGGAACCAAGGAGATTTTTTTTCCAGCTCTCATTTTCAGCCTCTGAATTATGAGCTTGTCCTCTCTCCGCTCTAACGAGACCCCCCCATCTCAGGCAAAACCAGGCAAGACGGAGAAGAGGAGGAGGAGCACGGTCCCCCCCTCCCATCAGTGCCCACCAACCCCACGCAAGGAGCAGACAGAGCCAAGGGGAACCCACCTCGTTACGAGAAGCGGCAGCGCGGTGCAATGGAGTGAGCCAAACCGTGTCCTTCGCGTTGACATTAGCACCTGAGGAGGAAGAAAAGAAGGGGTCAGGGGACAGAGAGGTGATCGGCTGCCCCCCGCATCTCTGCATCAGAAAGGAAAGATGAGAGGCTACTGCCATCCAGCCCCAGGTCCGTGCTAGACACATAGGTCCCACGACCCCCGCAGCCCTCGCCTTTCTCTGCTGAGAACTCTACACACAGGCATGAAAAAATCAACGCGGGGCACGTAAGGGCATCGCAGCTCTGCAGACAGAGCTGAACGTCCCCAGTCCTGTTTAACAAGCCCTCAGCAAAGGATTTCCCCATTGCCAGGGTCACACAGGATCACACCAGCCTCGGGGTTGCCCCACACGAGCAGCTGGGAAGCCCAGGGTGCCCCGAGGTCGCACTGGTGAACAGCAGACGAGGAGACTCCCCGTCTGCGCCACATGGGCACAGGACCCAGGCACGGGGCCGAGCGTCTCTGAAGGGGAAAGAAGGGCAGCTTCAAGCCAACACTGAGCAAAATCCCCTGTTTCTCAGCTGACCCCTCTCCACCAGCAAGCGAAACTCTGCTCTGCACATCCCCGAGGCGTGCATCTCCACCACACCCTCCTCCAGCACCCTGCACGCATCCCCCTCCTGGCTTGCTTCCCACCTCTGCTATTTCAGTTCCAAGACGCTGCCCTGTCTGAACAAACCTTGTAGGATTATGGCAGCGTTTCCCAACCTTCCCCTGGCTGCAACCCCACTGGCTTAAGCATGAGCACATGGTTGCTTGGAAGGTGACCAAAACCTATTGCTCTGCACCCCGAAGGCCAGAGGAGATCAGAAAGATGCCCCAAAGGCAGCGCCAGCGCTCGAGCCAAGCGCCCTGAGCCTTGGCCCTTACCTGACAGTATGAGGAGCTCGAGGATTGCAACATCTCCTATGTAGGCAGCAGCATGCAGCGGCGTTCGTCTTTCTTGGTCCTGAGCAGGGATGTAAGGAACAAAAGCCGCCCGTGAGCTTCGAGGGCAGGGAGGTCTCTCGCAGAGCAATCCCTCCTCCGCTCCAGTCCGCCCCAGCACCACGCAGGGTGCTCTGCGACCCGGGGTGAGGGACTGGCCGCGCTCTGACAGCGCACAGCCCGTCCCATCCTGTGCACTTTTATCCTCTCGGCCAATAAAACACACCCAGAATCACAGACAGCCCCAAAACCAGCCTCAGACCTGCGGCTGCCGAAGGCCAGGAGGGTGCAGAAGCCCCTCTCTGATCTCATCTTAGATGGGATCAGCCGAAGAAAAAACACCTTTCACTTGTGTGTGCTCAGGGCCGGGCCCTGGGTAACCTCTGCCTCCAGGCATTTGGTTCGGGCTCTCCTGGGGGAACACGCCCTGTACCAAAGCCAGGACGCACACAAGGAGAAAGCCAGAGGAGCACAACTCGTTTCAAGCCCCAGATTTTGTGTTGGGGAGGGGGAACGTAATTGCTTTTCATTAGGTTAAAAACTGTTTGCAAAGCGGTGGTGGTTTTATTTTTCTGGTAACAACTTGTGCTGGCACAACCAGGCAGGAGGATGTGAAAGTGAAACCCAGCTGGCAGGTCACCGAACAAGTAACAACATTTCTAAACCTGCACACAAAAAGGAAATTAAGTGTTAACAATTGTGGTTTTATTCCTTCAGCAGCTGCGCCAGAGCTCAGCAAAACAATCCCAACCCTCTCTCCTGACAAGAGAGGACGAAGAGCTGCCGGGTCCCCAACAGAACCAGTCATGGAAAAAAATCCCCACGCTCTCCCTGTGCAATGAGCTGAGATATGATTGTCCTGGCTGGCACACGGGCCGCCCTCACCTTCCCGGGACACCGGCCAGCGTCCGCGGCGCCCGCCCTTGACCTCGGGGCTTCATGCCGCGAGGATCGGGGCGTGCACCGGCCCCGGCTCGCAGGCTGGGTCGGGCAAACGCCCTGACCAAGAGCTCAGCCAAGCGAAGGGGAGCACCCGGTTAGTGCCAGAGCTCAGCAGAGAGCAAGACGTGATGCAGAACGGGCCGCTCCTGCCTCGAGCTCACACCTCGGCCCAGCTTTTGGGCTGAAAGCGCTGGAACTGCTGACCCGGCACCGGTCCAACTGTGCCACCGTGTCAGGCACCGGGCTGGCGCAGCCGGGGCCGGCGTCGCAGCATGCTGCCTTTATCTGCACATCTGACGCTGATTTGTCAGCGGGAAGCTCGTAAACCAGATGAAGGGAAGGCACGCTGACGAGCCAGGCGGGAACGCTCACCGGCAGGTTCCAGCCCTTCCCTCGCTGGAGCCTGGTCCCCGCGCTCCACCTGAGGACAGACCGTGCAGTGGAAACCCCTCCTAACGCTCGCGAGGTGAACTCAGCTTTGCTGAGCGGCTCAAACCCTCCTTCCCCTCTGGGGAACAACCCCGTCGCAAGGCAGACCTGCTGCGTTCACACCAAACCGTTTCGGGTCGCCTTTGGCAAGGCGGCAAAGCCGAGCCCCCGTGACGAGTCCTCCCACACACCGCGCGGCCGAGAGCTTTAGGAGGCTCTCGCCATCTCCTGGGGAGGGGCAGGAGTCCTGGTCTTCCACGTGCCCCATTTTACAGACGGCAAGATCGAGGCAACGGGATAAAGCTGAGCAGCAAATGGTGGCCAAGACGGGGGCAGAATCCATAAATCTTTGTTTGGAAAGCCCAGCTCTGACCACCCTCACCAAAAAAAGCCCCTCCTCGACGGCACCCACACCTCGCCCGCTGAGCCTCTGCCCTCCCCGCTGCTAACGAACCCCCCTGCAGGGAAGGAAACGGGGAGAGCTGGGCGGAGGACGGGGAGCGAGCGCGGCCGGGCAGCACTCACCAGTACATTAATGTTCTCCTTCTGGTTCAGCAGCGACCGCACCTCCTCTATATCGCGGTTGAAGATGGCTTGGACCAGAGGAGGCTACGAAGAAAAAGAGAAGCAAGTCGTGAAGGTGGCACCACGCGGAGGACGCGAGAGGCAGGAGAAGCGGCACGTCAGGGGCTCACACCGCCCTGATCCGGGCAGGACCCCGCTCCAGGAACGAGCCCCCCGCGCCAGAGCCGGGCCCAGCAGCAGCGCCCGGCAGCTTCCTCACATCTGTGGCTCTGCCAGCACCAGGGACCAATTTTCAAGCCAGCAAAGGTACTTTTCTTGGTTGTTTGGTGGTGAACAGACCGAGGGATCATCGGAAAAGCCTCCCGCCTCCCCAGCCCGAGGCGCAGCCCACCCGCAGCGTGCCCGTGGCATGGCTTAGCTCTCCACGCACAGCCCAGCACGGGAAGGCCGGTCCAGCTCCCGCCACCCGTGGCTTTGGCCACAGAAAAACCTCTCTCCGCACTGGCTGAAGCCTCCTGGTACGAGACAGGCCTTTGCGGTGAATCAGGTTTCCCAAGGCACGGCCAGGCGATGCCTCACGCTCTGCTGCAGAAGGGTGGGTACCCCCCATCCTCTGAGAAACACCCACGGTGCAGAGAGCCTGGCAAAGCCCAGCCTGGCAAAGCCCAGCCCAGCCCGGAGCTGCTCCTGTCTCCTGCTGCCCACACCTCCAAGAAGTCCCCTTGTAGACACCGGTGACACCCGGAGCAGAGCCCCAGCCCAGGTGACGGAGCCAGCGGGCGCCGGGGGCTGCAGAACCGACGGCCTGAGCTGCCAGAGCCGTCCAGGGCAGGGCAGGGCGGTGGGTGAGGTGCTGCCCAACCTCTGAGCATCGCCTGAGAACCTGCACCCCATTTCCCAGGTCTGAAAACGCCACTTTCCCGCAGCAGGTTCTTCGGGGCAGAGGCTGCGGCGCTCGGGGCCCGCTCAGCACGTGGCACCCCATGATCGCTGCCAAACCCGACGCTGCCCCACTCCGGCTGGCCGAGCCGCCGCTGCTGCGACGCCGAGGGAGCCCCACGCACCCCCTCCAGCTCTGCCCACGCACCCACGGCTGGATCTAAGGGTCAGAACCGGCGAGCCTCGCTTATCCGGGCCCCTCGGAGGAGAGGAGCGGCAGAGCTTCGTTTTCAGGGCAACCCCTCCTCGCCCCTGCTGCCCAGCCAACCTCGTGCTCGTCTGCTCACCCCACCATCAAAGTAAAAGCAGTTAAACGCGGGGAACACATCCCGGGTCAGAGGCAACGCATGAGTCATTCCCCTGGAATGCAGCAGGCTCAGCATCACTCGTTAGACATTAAAAAAAAAAGGTTTTCTAAAAAAAAAAAAAGGAAAGAATCTCAGACGATAATTATGCCCTGAGCAGCCTTCGGTGGCGCGCGGTTTGCAGCAGTGCTGGGGCTGACACACCCACCCACCATTCACAGGGAAAGCTCAATGTTTGGGTTACCAAAAAAAAAAAAGTTCTATTTAAATCACAGCTCAGTCCCTCGTCCTCAGCCCTCCCGTCACCACCCCGCCGGGCCTTACACGCTCGCTGTACCAACGACAGCGCAGGAGCGGGGCCGGAGCAGGCGTAAGCGTTTGGTGTCGAGGGGCCAGCAGCCCCCACCTCCGAAACCGAGGTGGGTAAAGGCGGGTGGAGAGCGGACACCGCAGCCAAGGCAATGCCGGGGTCCCTGCTCCGGCGATGGGGTACGGACGTGGAGCCCGAGCAGCCGGGCCCCGAGGGGCAGCGGGAGGAGCACCCGGCTGGGGGAAGGCGACGGGGCTGCCCAGGGACGGGGGGTCCCAGGCGAGACCCCGCGACGGGCAGACCGGGAGCTGGGTGAGGGCAATGCGCCAGCGGGACCAGGGTGGCTTGAAACCCGGTGTGGGAGACACCCTGCACCCCAGGGGCACCCCCAAAACCGTGCTGGGGACACCCTGCACTCCTGGCGTGTCCCCAAAACCATGCTGGGGACACCCTGCGCCGCACGGGCAGCCCCAAAACCTGATGGAGACCCCCTGCACCCCTGCAGCGTCCCCAGTACCTGATGGGGACACCCTGCACCCCAGGAGTGTCCCCAAAACGGCGCTGGGGACACCCTGCACCCCAGGAGTGTCCCCAAAACCTGACGGGGACACCCTGCACCCCTGAGGTGGGCCCAAAACCTGACAAGGACACCCTGCACCCCAGAGGTGGCACCAAAACCTGATAGGGACACCCTGCACCCCAGGAGCGTCCCCAAAACGGTGCTGAGGACACCCTGCACCCCTGGAGTGTCCCCAACACCCAACGGGGACACCCTGCACCCCAGGAGTGTCCCCAAAACCTGTTGGGGACACCCTGCACCCCTGGGGTGGGCCCAAAACCTGATGGTGACACCCTGCACCACACAGGCAGCCCCAAAACCTGATAGAGACCCCCTGCACCCCTGCAGAGTCCCCAATATCTGATGGGGACACCCCGCACCCCAGGAGCGTCCCCCAAACCACGCCAGGGACACGCTGCACCCCTGGCACGTCTCCAAAACTCAACGGGAACACCCTGCACCCCAGGAGCGTCCCCAATACCTGATGGGGACACCCTGCAGCACACAGGTGGCCCCAAAACCGTGCTGGGCACACCCTGCACCCCAGGAGTGTCCCCAGAACCCGACGGGGACACCCCGCACCCCAGGGGCGGCCCCACAGCCCAGCGGGAGGCGCAGGGACCGCGGCTGGGCCGGGGTCCTCTCCGGGGGGCCCCACCGCTGCCGGGGCAGGGGCTCCGCGCTCCCTGGGCCGGGGGGTCCCGCCCCGGGGTCCTGCCCTTACCGGGCCGGGGGTCCCGTCCCCGCCGGGCCCGGCTGCTGAGCGCGGGTCCCGGCAGGCGGAGCGGAGCGGGGGGCGGCCCGGCGGGCCCGAGCGGCGGGGGGCAGCGGGGAGGAGCGGGGAGAGCTGCCCGGCGCGGCGTCGGGCCGGGGGCCGCGGCCTGGGGCGGCGGCCGGGCCGGGCCCGGTGGCGGGCGGGCGGGCAGGCGGCAGCGCCGCGCACTAGGCCGCGCATCCCCGGGCTGGCGTGGCGGCGCGGCCGGGTGCGGCGCGGGGGCGGCGGGGCGGGCGCGGCGATCGTACCTGGTCCGTGATGCTGAGAATCCCCATGTCGGGGCCGCCCTCAGCGCCCAGCTCCCGGCATCGGGCTCCGGCCGCGGCGGCTCGGCTCGGCTCGGGCGGGGCGGGGAGCGCGTGGGCCCGCCCACCGCCCGCCGCCGCCGGGCCGCAGCGCCGCCGCCGGCCGCCGCCGCGGGGGGAACGAGCCGCGAGGCCGGGACCTCGTCACGGTGCTGCTGCCCCCGGCCCGTCACACCGGCACGGCCTGGGGACGAGCCACCGCGGGAGCCGCGCAGCTTCTGCCCCGGGCCGCGGGCTCTAGAACCGTCCCCCCTGAGCTGGTACCGGGGCGTCGATCGCACCGACATGCGCTGGCATCGCCCTGCAGCCCCTTCCCTCCGCCGTGCCGCCGCCCCGGGCTGGCGGGGCAGCTCGGTACCGGGGCAGGAGCTCTGCCCGCTCACTGCCCCACCGCCTGCCCCCCGGCAGTGCCGCCTGCGTCCCCACGGCTCCCGCTGCCACGTCAATGCCGGCTCTCGCCAGTGCCTGGGGGCTGGCACGGGGGCTGGCGGGGCTGTGCCACAGGGCTGGTGGAGCGCTGCCCGCTCGCGGGGCCTTTTACAGGACCAGGAGTCCCTGTACCTGCTCCCCCCCTGCCTCTGGCCCCCGCGGTCCCTCCCAGCCCCCGCTGCGGGCTCACGGGGGCAAACCGTGGCCGGCTCGGCCGGCGTCCATCCCTGCTCGGGAACACCATTAAACCGAGGCCCTCGCGGTGCCCCCCGCCGTGCTGGGCTGTGCCGTGCCCACCGGTGCAGGCGGTTCCTGCTCTCTCGCCTCCTCTGCGCTGCCCGGAGCGGGGACAGGTGACAGCACACGGCTCCCGCCGCTCCCCGTCCCTCGAAATGCCGACCGGGGACACGCGGGGCTGGCGGGGCTGTGCCACATGGCTGCCGGGGCGGCACCCCTGCGGCCTGGCCGAGCCGCGCTCAGCGGAGCAGGCGCTGGGACGGCGCCGCCGGGGCTGTGTTTACGGTGTGTTCGGACCCGCCGTTCACCGGCCGTTACCCAACCGGGGAACCACGGTGGAGCCCGGGAGCAGCTGCTGGTGCTGCAGCCTGGGAGACAGGAGCCGCAGCCCCGGGCGCTGCTTGGGGAGGCGGGCGGTGGGGCCGGGGGCTGGTGCCCCCCACCGGGGCCGCTCTGCTGCCGGGGCCACCGGGCCAGCTCCAGCCCGCGGCTGCCGCCGGGCCGGAGGGACGCGGGGACCCCCCGGGCCCGGCCCGCCCTTCCCGTCACCCCCCGCGCGGCCGGACTACAGCTCCCGTCGTGCCCCGCGCGGGGGGCGTCGCCTGGCCCCGCCCCCGGGCCGTGACGTCAGCGGGTCTCCATGGCGACGCGGTGACGTCGCGGGCGGGGTGAGAGGTCACGGCGGCGCCGGTAGCGGAGCCGCGGCCCGGGCCCGGTCATGGCGGCCCGGCGGCTCCGCGGCGCCCTCCAGCTCGGGGCGCGGCAGCGGCTGCGGGCGGCGGCGGCCCCGCCCGGCAGGTGAGCGGCGCTCCCGGCGGCAGCGGGGCGGGGGGCGGCGGAGGGGCCGGGGCGGGGCCGGAGCCCGGGGGGCTGGAGGTCGTACAGGGCCCGGGGGCACCGGCGAGGGCCGCGGGAGGCGATCGGGGCCGGGGGGCGCCGGGCAGAACTGGGGGAGCCAGTGCCGTGCCGGGGGTCCCCCGGGGGGACCTTGAGGACACCGAGGGGACCCCGGCGGGGCGGGAAGGGGGGGCCCGGGAATGCCCGTGGCCACGGGGGGTCTGCGGCCCCGGGGCTGGCAGGGAGGGCTCCCGGGCAGGATGGGGGGGGTCGCTGCTGCGGGGGACCCGGGGCCTCGGCTGGGCCTCGACTTGGGGCAAACTGTGTGTGGGGCAAGTGCCACCCCCGGGGGGACCATGGGGGCCGTGTCCGGTAGAGGGGCCGTGTCCCGGGGCCGGGCAGGTGCCGACACCTTCGTGGGTCGGGAGTGACGTCAGTCACGGCCAGTTGGGCGCTGGCGTCACGGTTTGCTCGGGCAAGTGGAGAGTCCAGGAGTCCTGAGGCCACCCCGCTGTGTCCCCGCCGGCGCTGACCTCTGCGCCCGGCCGCGCTGGGTGTGGGCAGAGCCGGCGGCCGCGCTGCCAGCGCCGCTGTCACTCGTGCCAGCTCGGGGACAGGGTGGCTCTCACCGGCCTCGCCGCCGGCCGGGTCAGCGGTGCGGGAGCGGCTGCGGCATCGTACCGTGGCACCGGTGGCACTGAGCGCTGCCGGGCAGAGCTGCGGTGTGAGCGAGGAGGAGGGCGATGGCCTCGGGGGCCGGCAGCCCGGCTGTGGGATCCCAGCGCTCCCGGGGACCCCCGGCTCGGTGCAACCGAGGGCCACAACCGGGGCTCACACCGCTCAACCATTCCAGCCAGTCCCCACCGTGCCGCCCCGGCTATTCTGTGAGCTCGGGGGCTGCCAGGCGCCCGGGGTGGCTCCTCTTGGCACAGGAACGTCCCGTGGCTCCGGGGAGAAGCGGGACCTTCCTCCCGTGGCCACCAGGCCTGGAGCAGAGCCGGTGTGACCCACACACCTAAAAATACCGGGCGCCGAGCGCTGCCCGTGACGGCTGTCCCAGGAGGGAGCCCGGTGCGGCCGCCCCAGCCCGCAGCCCCCCGGCCCCGGGGCGGTCAGCGTTACCTGCCACCGCGGTGCCCAAGCTGTCGCCTTCCCGGCAGTTGCCCGGATTAGGTGTCCCCGAGGTCAGGTTTCCCCAGCTTCCTCCTCTTGTGCAACAGCCGCGCTGGCAGCAGCCCTGGGACGCCGCGCTCGGGCTCCCCTGGCCTGTCCCCACCGGCCCGCGGCCCCAGGCTGGCCACGGGCACCTGCTTCGTCCCTGACCCCCCCCGGGGCCGGTTCCCACTCTGGGCAGGGCTGGAAGCGGCCCGATGTCGCGGCCATCCTGGGCGGGGGCTGCCCGGTGCCGGTTCCTCCGCTAACACCCGTGTCCCGCCCAGGCACACGGCCCTGTGCGGCCTCCGGCTGAGCCGGCTCGGCCGGCCGGCGAGCGGTGCCCCGTGGGAGCCCCGCGCCCAGCCCAGCCGCTCCTTCCTCAACCTCACCAACAAGCGGAAGGAGTACTCGGAGCGGCGCATCATCGGGTAGGTGCGGCGGCGGCGGCGGCTGCCCGGGCGGCGAGGGCCCGCGGCGCCGGCTGCAACGCCCGCTCTGCCCCCAGGTACTCCATGCAGGAGATGTACGACGTGGTCTCCAACGTGGAGGACTACAAGAACTTCGTGCCCTGGTGCAAGAAGTCGGTGGTGGTCTCCAAGCGCGCGGGCCACGTCAGGGCGCAGCTGGAGGTGGGCTTCCCGCCCGTGCTGGAGCGCTACACCTCCATCGTCACCCTCGTCCGGCCCCACCTCGTCAAGGTGAGCGCGGCCCCGGGGCGGCCAGACCCTCCTGGCCGGCTCCTCGGGCCCCCCCTGAGCGGCCGCTCCCTCCCCAGGCCGTCTGCACGGACGGGCGCCTCTTCAACCACCTGGAGACCACGTGGCGCTTCAGCCCCGGTATCCCTGGCTACCCCCGCACCAGCACCGTGGACTTCTCGGTAAGACCCTGCCCCAGGCGCGGAGCCCCCGGGGAGGACGGGGAGGGGGGAGAGCTGCCCCCGGGGGCTCACGCCGCCCGCTCTCCTCCCCAGATCTCCTTCGAGTTCCGCTCCCTGCTCCACTCCCAGCTGGCCACCGTCTTCTTCGACGAGGTGGTCAAGCAGATGGTGGCGGCCTTCGAGCGCCGTGCGGCCAAGAACTTCGGGCCCGAGACCCACATCCCCCGGGAGCTCATGTTCCACGAGATCCACCAGACGTGAGGGCGGCCCGGCCCCACCGCGGACTGTGCCAGGGCCCCGGACCCCCACCCCACACCCACCCTCCTGAATATTTATTTGAGCGCGTCTCTGCTGCCGAGGTGACGCCCCAGCGAGCGCGGGGGCTGCCGTGAGCCCCCGGCCCCGCCGCAGCGGCTGCGGCCCAGCGCTGGACTCCCTTCTTTTATACCTGATTTGGGTTTTTAAGTCTTGTTTTAGGTCTTGGGAGCTTTTTTCTTTTTCTCCCCACCCTTTTTTTGTTCCTTTTTAACTCCTCAGCCAGGCTGGAGGGTCCCGGCTGTGCCTGCGCCCTGCCACCCCCTCGCTCCAGGAGAGGGGGGGGAAGGTGGGTGTTGGTGGGGGGAGCCCGGCCGGACCCCACCAGGGAATGTGAGACAGGGAGAGGCAGCGAGGGCCCAGCGATGGCCGGGGGCCGGGGCCCCCTCCTCCTCCCCGGCGCTTCCAGGAACCAAAGGGAAGGAGAGCGGCGCAGCGAGGAGCCCCAGGGGGACGCCGGCCCTGGCCCCCCGCCACCGTGGCCCGGCACCGGAGCAGAGGGACCCCCGGCAGCGCCAGCCCCGGTGTCACACAGTTTGCACAAGTCACACGCACAGAGTGGGGAGGGGGTGGCTCATGCTGCCCGCCCCCCACCGCCCCCATCCCCAACCAGCACCCGCTGCAGCCCGAGGCGCCGGTGCCACAGGGACCAGGACAGCCCCGGCCCGTGGCCACCCCCCGCCACCCCCAGCCCCCCTGTCCTTACCTTCGGTGGGGGCCCGGGGGGGCCTCCAGCTCCACCGGGCCAAAACACCCACCCGGGGCGGGCAGGGGCTCCCAGAGCCGCCAGCCCCCCCATTCCATGCCGTCACCGAGGGCGCGGTGGCCACACTGGCCCAGGAGGGGCTTTTGGGGCCAATAAAGAGCGTTTCCAAGGGCCAGGAGCCTCCGGGGCCTCATTCGGCAGCAGCGGGCGAGGGGAGCTGGGGGGGGGGCGGACGGGGAGGGGGGCTGCACGCTGACACCCCCAGACCCCAAACCAGGTTCATACCTATGGGCACCACCGAGCCCGGCGCTGCCGGCTTGCCGAGGGGCCAAGAAGTGCCGCCGGGCAGCTCCCCGGGGTGGGGGCACCATGCCCTGACCCCCCCCCCAAATCCCTCAGGCCAAAGCAGAGCCCAGGGTGGGGGGTCCTGCCCCGGGGCCGGGGGGTTGCGCCGGGTTTGTTAATAAAAACATTTATTTTGCATTTTGTTGTTGTTTGTACAGAAGTGCCCGAGGGGCCGGGGGGGGCCCAGCTCCGGGGGCATCGGACACGGGGGGGTCACACAAACACGGGGCGTGGGCGGGGAGGAGTGTATCGAGTCCCTGCGTGGGGGGGGGGACACACATTCGTTCTGCTGCCCCGTGGGGGGGCCTGGACGCGAGTCGGGACTGAACCCCTCTGGGGGGGCGGCTGTGGTGGGGGGGGGTGGGACCCCCACGGCCTCACCAGTGCGGCCCCCCCCAGCCCAGCAGCAGGGGAGCCGGGGGGCTCCCAGTGTGCGTGGTGCTGCTGGGGCGGGGCGGGGGTGCAGGAGCCCCCCGCCTTGCTGGGCAGGGGGCTCCAGGGTGGGGGGGAGAGGGGGCAGGGTGGGCCCCAGGGCCCCCTGTGCCCCCCCCAGGGCTGCAGGGAAGGGAGAGGAGTGGGGGGGGGGGGCTCTGCTTGCACCCAGGAGCCCAAGGGGGGGTTCAGTGCTGAGGGGGGGGGGGCCCGGCCCGGTGGTGCAGCGTTCCCCAGGGAGTGGCGAGCCCCCCCCCCCCGCCCCGGCCCCCTCCCTCCCTCACCCCGACTTGTAGCCCACGAGCTGCATGAGGCCCTTGGTGCTCATGGACTTGGGCCGCTCCAGGGGGAAGCCGAGCGCCCGGCTCCAGATGAGCTGCGAGAGGACGCCCAGGGCCCGCGAGACCCCGAACAGCACCGTGTAGTAGTTCATCTCCTTCATCCCGTAATACTGCGGGGGGGAGAGGGGGGGGTCAGGGCGGGGGGGCAGGGCTGGGACCCCCCCGGGAGCGCTGCTGGGGCAGCACTGGGACCCCCCGGGCTCACCTGGAGCAGGACCCCGCTGTGGGCGTCCACGTTGGGCCAGGGGTTCTTGGCCTTGCCCTGCTCCAGCAGCACGTTGGGGACGATCTTGTAGAGCTGCGCCACCAGCTTGAACATGGGGTCCTGGGGCAGGTGCTTGAGGGCGAACTCCCGCTGGCAGGTGTAGCGGGGGTCCGTCTTCCGCAGCACCGCGTGCCCGTACCCCGGCACCACCTGCGGGGACGGGGGTCAGAGCGTGGCCCCCAGCACGGCCCCGGCGCCCGGCCCCGGCCCCGCGCTCACCCGGCCCGAGTTGAGCGTGTTCCAGATGAAATCCCGCAGCTTCTCGTCCGACACCTCCCCGCCCAGCTCCTTCTGCAGGTTGGTCAGCCAGAGCAGCACCTCCTGCGGACACGGCCAGCGTGGGGTGAGGACGGCGGCGTGGACAGAGGGACGGACAGAGGGACGGACGGACAGAGGGACGCGGGGGGGTGCCCACCTGGTTGGCGAGGCCGTGCAGGGGCCCGGCCAGCCCGTTCATGGCAGCGGCGAAGGCGAGGTACGGGTCAGACAAGGCGCTGCCGACCAGGTGGCTGGTGTGGGCGCTCACGTTTCCCCCCTCGTGGTCGCTGCAGGGGCGAGGGGGGGGCGTCAGGTCTCCCCCCATCCTCACCGAGGGCCCCCACAGGGACACCCCCCCCGACATTTTGGGGGGTCGTGATGTTCCTGCTCCGGGGCTGCCCCCACGTGCTGTGATAACCCCGGAGCAGCCTGGGCACGTCCCAGGACTCATCCCCGTGGCTCCCCCCGGCCCCGCACCTGTGGATGGTGAGGTAGAGCCGCATCAGCTCGATGAACTGGGGGTCGGTGTAGCCCAGCATGTTGGTGAAGTTGTGGGACCAGTCGAGGTTGGGGTCGATGGCGCCGATGCTGCTGCCCTCGCGGTACAGGTTGCGGTAGATCTTCGCGGCGACGCAAGGCAGCTTGGCGATGAGGTCCATGGCGTCCTCGTACACGAACTGGGGCAGGCGGGGTAAGGCGGGGCGGCTGCGAGCCCCCGGCCCCCAAACCTGCGCCCACCCCCCGGCCCCAGCTCAGCCCCCCCCCGTGCTGCCCGGTCCTCCCCGCACCTCCCAGTACTTGACACGGTGGATGCCCTCGGCGTAGGCGCGAGCGAACTTGCTCTCGCTGTTGAGGGCGGTGATGGCGGCGCTCAGCTGGGACATGGGGTGCAGGTTGGTGGGGAAGTTGTCCAGCATGGTCACCACGTGCGAGGGCAGCGCGGCACGCCGGGCCCACTCGTGGGACAGCCAGCTCACCTGGGGCGGGGGCACACGGGGGCTGAGCCGCGGGGCGGGGGGCTGGCAGCCACCCCCCACACCAGACCCCGCCGTTACCTGCTCCTGGGTGGGCACATCTCCCGTCACCAGCAGCCAGAAGAGCCCCTCGGGCAGCGGCTCCTCTCCCCCCGCCGCTTTGGGCAGCAGCTTCTGGCACTCGGGGATGCTGTACCCGCGGAAGCGGATGCCCTAAAGAGCCCGGCACAGGCGTCAGCCGCTGCGGCGTCAACCGCGCGAGGCGGGTCCCGAGCGGGGCAGGATCGGGCCCTACCTCATCGGGGTCCAGCACGGAGGTCTCGTAGATCAGCCCCTTCATGCCCCTCATCCCGCCGTACACCTGGGGAAGGGGGGAAGGGGGCGGTTACGGGCCGCGGCACAGCCCGGCGGCCCCGGCCGCAGCCCCCCCCCACTCACCATGTCCACCGTGATCTGCCCGATGGCCGTGCTGCCGTGCTGCTGCCGGAAGCTCTTGATTTTCGCCTGCTCCTTGGGGATCATGCTGGCCAGGATGTCCTTCAGGTTCTGCGCAGAGGGGAGGGGGCCGTGAGCCCTGGCCGAGCACACGCTCCCCCCCGGCACCGCAGAGCGGGGACAGCAGCGGGGGCTCCTCTTACCGTGGCGGCGCTGGCGTGGCGGGCGGCAAAGAGGACGCACGGCGCGTTCTGCGGAAGAGCAGACACGGGGACACGGTGTCACCTGGGGAAAGCCCGACCCCAGAATGCCCCCAGCCCCCCAGAACGCAGCACAGCCCCCCGGGAGCATCCCCGGTCCCCCGGAACGCGGCACAGCCCCCCCGGGAGCATCCCCGGCCCCCCAAAGCACGGCACAGCCCCCCCAGAGAGCCCCCGGCCCCCCAGAATGCAGCACAGCCCCCCGGAGCGCCCCTGGCCCCCCGGAACGCGGCACAGCGCCCGCAGCAGGAGCCACCCCGTGACGCCGGTGATCCCGTCTCACAAGGACGCTGCGCCCGGCAGCCGCGGCGGTTCCCTCGTCCACGCGTGCCGGGGCGCGGAGCCAGGCAGGTTCAGCGGGGCCGGGCGGCGCAGGGGGGTGGCGGGGGCCCCTCGTTCCCATCACGCTCATTCACATCACGCACGACACCGGCCACGGCCAGACCTGGCCCCGCTGCAGACCCGGCGCTGGTGAACGCGGCCCCGTTTCGCTTCCTGCCCCGCGGAGCGCGGAAGCTGCCGGCACGAACGAGCCAGAGCTGCTGGCAGAGCCCGGCCGGGCCGGCACCGCTGCGGTTTTCCTGCACCAGGGCTCCGGGGAAGCCGAGCTTTGTTCCTCGCCCGCGCGTGGTTGCCACGGGGACTCCGGCCGTGGGAACGCCCTGACGCAGCCGGGAAGCCCGGGCCTGGCAGCGTCCCTTGTCCCTGCCCGCTGTCCCTGGCAGCACCATGCCCGCAGCAGGGACACACGGTTCACCCGCACCCAGACCCGCTCACAAGCACCTGGGTGGGCAAAGAGGGCCGGGTGCTGCCTGCCCGGTGACGGGGTCACCACCGTGCCGGAGGCTGCATCCACACCCGGCAGAGACCCCGGGGCCTCCCCCGGCGCGGAGCTGCGGCAGCGCCTGCGGCACAGGCAGGACACGACTCGCTTTTTCCACCGGCTGTCGGGGGGACACGCAAGGGGCAGCCCCACGGCGAGCCCCCAGCCCCACGGCGAGCCCCCAGCCCCACGGCGAGCCCCCAGCCCGGCCGAGGGGACCCCGACACCCCGAGCGCAGCCGCCCGCTCCGGTCAACTGCGCCGCGTCCCCCGGCAACAGGCGGCACCCGGGAAGGGAAAACGCCGGCAGGAACAATGGAGGTGGGAGCGGGAAGCTCAAGGTCAAGGCGGCCGCAGCCGCCGCCGCGGGGCCCCCGCCGCACCCCGTGTCACCCCGCTGCGTGGCTCGTCCCAGCTGGGCCGGGCTGTCACGGAGGCGCCGCCGGCTCAAGGTCACACGTGTCGGCGGTGACACCGGGCGCCGGCTGACAGGGCCGGGGCAGAGCCAGCGGCTGCGGGACCCCCCCCCGGGTGCCCCCGCCGCGGTCTGGGGGTGCAGGAGCCCCCCGGGCTGCGGCTCGGCCGCGGGGCGATCGCCGAGGCCGCGGGGAGGAGGCGGAGGGCGGCGGCGGGTCGGGATTAGGGCGCGGGGTGGCCCCGGCCACGGGGACAGCGGGCGCGGTGGCCCCCCCGGGCGAGCGGGGCCAAGTGGGGCAGCACAACACGCCGGGCCAGGCCCCGGCTCCCAAAATAACGCCCGGTCGATCGCGACGCCGCAGCGGCCGTTACGAAACGCCGAGGCCGCGGCCAAGGGAAACGGGCGGGGGGTGCCGGGGCCGCCCCAGCCCCGCCCCGGCGCTCGGACCCCCGGGGCCCACCCGGGCCCAGCGCTGCAGTGCAGCCCCGCAGGGGGGGGCGGCGGGGCAGGGAGCCCCCGTGGGGGGCTGCAACCTGGCGGGGGCCCCCCGGTGGGGGCTGCAGCCACGGCGGAGCCCCCCCGGGCTCCCAACGGCGCTGGGGCCCCCCCGGGTCCCCCAGGGCAGCGGCGGGGGGCGCGTACCCAGCCCCGCGTTACGGGCGGAGGCGGCGTCGGTGCCCAGCACGTGCTGCCGCTGCGGCGGGCGGCCCCGCACACCCCCCCCCACGCCCCCCCAACCCCGCGCGTCGCCTCTTTAAGAACCGGCCCCCCCCACCCCCCCCTCCGCAGCGTCGCCCCTTTAAGGCGCGGCGGGGCCGGGGCGCGCGCGCTCACCTTGGGCCCGCGGAGGCGCGCGGCCGCCCGGCTGCCGGCGGCGAGGAGCGTCATGGCGGCACCGGGGCGGAGCGGGGCCAGGAGCGGGGCCGGGGCCGGGCGGGAGCGGGGCCGGAACGAGCGGCGGCGGCGGCGGCGGCGGCCGGGGGTCCTCGCGCGGCGGTTGGGGCGGGGCGCGACGCAGCAACGGTTATTAGCATATCCCCGCCCCCGCCCGCCCCCTATAGGCCGAGCCGCTCGCCATTGGTCGCGCCGCCCGCCGCGGGGCGGGGATATGCAAATGAGGCGGCGGGGAGGGGGGCCGGGCTATAGGCGGCCGGGCTATAGGTGGCCGCCGCGTTCGCCTGATCCGGGGTGGGGTGAGGCGGCGCCCCGCCCCCTTCTCGTGACGTCACCTGACGCAGTGCGTGACGTCATGCCTCCACATCACACACACACACCCCGGGCGCTTCGGTGTCGCTCGTCTGTGGCGCGCGGCAGCCCTGTGACGTCACCTGGCACGCGGCCACGTGCTGTGATGTCATCAGGGTCATGACGTCACCGGGCCGTGACGTCACCCCCACGCTCCATCGCGGGGACTGGAGGTCGCCCGGTGACATGGGCCGGGCTCCGCGGTGACGTCAGGGGCCGGGGCGGGGCGTGGCCGCGGGTGACCGGCCCCGCTGACCCCAGGTCGTTGCCCCGGTGCCCCCGCAGCGGCCCTGGCACACGGGACCCCCCCGGTGCCCCCGTGGCGGCAGAGCCGCGGGGCCGGGGGACACGGGGACATCCCCCCCCAACGCCGATCCGCGGCAGGTGGATGCCGGACACGAGGGAGCTCGAGCCACCGCGGGGACACGTGGGGACACACAGGGCTGCCCCCAGCGGCCCCGGCCCTTCCCCACGCACACGGGAACGAGACCGGCCCTGGGCGGGCCCGCGGCACGGCCGCCGCGCAGCCCCTTTATTGCCTGCAGCAGGGAGGGGGGGTCCCAAAACCGGCCCCGGGTGCCCGACCGCCCCGGCGGGGGCAGCTGAGCCCCGGTGTCCCCCGCCGCGTCCCCTGGCAGCGGCGGAGGAAGGTCCCTGGCTGGCGGCCTGAAACGTCCCGGCAGGAGCGAGGACACAGCCCCGGCCCCGGCGGCCGGCCCGTGGGGACGCTGTCCCGGTGTCCCCGGCAGAGGGACAGCGAATAAATAGAACAAGAGCACCAGAGTGGGCGAGGGGGGGTCGGCACCGGCTCCGCGGCCACCGTCTTCCCCGGCACGTCTGCCCGCCCCGCCGGGGACGAGGTGAACCAAGAGGTAGGGGACGTCCGGACGGATCCCGGCGCCATCCTGGTCCCGCGAGGCCGCCGGGGCGGGTCGGTGCCGTCCTCCGGAGGCAGCCGGGGCCGCCCGCGTCACAGCTCGTCGTGCGGGATGTGGAGCGCGTGGTCGCACAGGTCTGCGGTGACAAAGGCCGGCGCTCAGGACGCGGCAGAGCCCCGGGAGCAGCCCCAGCCCAGAGCGGGGACCCCCCCCTGCCGGCTCACCCCCCCCCGCTCGTCCGTGACCCGCACCGGGGTCACCCCCGCTCCCCCCTCGCTTTGTCCCGCGGTAAATGACAAACGCGGCTGCTGGCACAGAGCCGCCGGCCCGGTGGCTCCCTGGGTCCAGCACCCACAGCCGCCGGGGCTGAGCCCCCGGAGCGGCCGACAGCGCCGCAGGACCCCCGAGACCCCCCGGGGAAGGAGCGTTTCCCCCGACGCGTGTGCCAGGGGCAGAAGGGACCCGCCCTGGCCCGGCCCTGCCGCGTGGGTAACGAACGCGGGCCGCGCTCGTTAATACGGAAGCGCAAAGGTCGCGGCGTGCCCTGACCCCGGTGTTTGCGAGCTGGAAATAGCCCCGCGGGACGGGAGCTGCCGCGGGCGGGCGCCCGGCCATTGGTTGCGCCAGGAGCCCCGCGCCAGCGCGGCCGAGGGAGCCGGCGCGGCAGCTGCCCTGGCTCGGCCCCAGCACCCAAAAAAAGCAGCCGGCAGCTCCGGCGGGGCCCAGGCGCTGGGCGGCAGCGGGGGGTGCACCCCGGTACGGGGCTCCCTGAGGGGCTGCCCAAGGGGTCCAGCGGTGTCGGGATTTTGGGGAAGACCCGCAGCTCCTCCGCGTCCTCCCTGCTCTGGGCCGGCAGCTGTGACCCCCCGGGGCGGCAGGACAGACCCCCCGGGCCAGCCCAGCCCGGCTCACCCGTGCGCTTGCTGCAGAGCCGGTCCTTGACGTTGTCGGCCTCGTGGGAGAGGAACTCGATGAGCTCGTCCTCGTACTCCTCGGCGATGCTCTCGCACTGCAACGGGAGCCGCCCGCGGGTCAGCCGGTAACCGCGTGGGGCCCGGCGACGCCGACAGCACCTGGGGGAGCCCAGAGCCAGGCCCTGCGCCCAGCCCAGAAGCAGCCTCCTTCCCTCCAGGCCCAGCAAGGACCAGGGGAAGCGGCCGGGAGCTGCCGGTGGGACCAGCTCGTCCCCAGAAGGGCCGCGGCTGCCCCACACAGCGGGTCCCGCCCCCCAAAACCTCCGCCGAGCCCCGACAGACGCCACGAGGACCCGGTCCCCGCACCCACCGCAAACTTCAGGCTGGAAGCCACGTCTCCGTCGATTTTGACCCCGGAGAGGTCCATCTTGGTCCCGTCGTGGGAGATCACCCGGACGTAGCTCTTCCGGTGCGTGGACGGATCCACTTTTTCCCCGTATTCCTTCATCTTCTCGCACACCCGCTCCAGCAGCTCCGTCAGATGCGCCTCCGACCGCGCGTACGGCACCTGCGGCACGAGCAAGAGATCGGCGGGGTCAGGCCTTGGAGCGTGACAGCGGCACGGGAACGCCGGGGCAGAGCCTTTCCCGGGGAGCCAGGGAGTGCCGAGAGCGGGTCAGGTGCCTCCACGGACGCCCCGGGAACGCCGTGGGGCCGCGCTGGCGACAGGCAGCCGAGGCACGGGAGACGGGGCTCGCCCAGCCCACCCCACGCAGGTCCAAACCCTCCCTCATCTCCCCTGGCCAGGCCGGCCCCGCTCCAACGGAGCCTCTGCCTGGCCCCGCGGGCCGGTCCCCGCCGGGAGCCGTCTCACCTCCACGACTGACTGGCTGCCGTCGGGGTTGATGCGGAAGGAGCCCATCTGGATGGTTTTCCTGGGGTCGACCTGGGCGATCTCCCACTCCAGCTCGTCCACCAGCGCCCGGCACGCTGCAGGGGACACGGGTGTCAGGGTCCGGGGCCGACAGCGTGGCCTGGCCCCACGCCTCAGCCCCTGACACACCGCGGCTGCCCAGAGCCGCTGGGCTGGGAGTAACTGGTGTCACCGGTGCTGCCGGGGGACGGCAGGTCTGCGGGGCGCGGGTCCCCGAGGCGCCCTGCGGGAACCTCTGCCTGTCCCCGAGCAGGTGAGCACAGGGGACAAGTGGGTCCCAACGGCCCCCCCAGCCCTGCACCCCCGTCCTGCCCCGTCCCACCTCCGCAGTGCAGGTCCTGGCTCCGGCGGGCGCGGGCGGCGGGCAGCAGCGCGGCCAGGGCCGCGGCCAGGCAGAGCGCGGCCGGGATCCGGCCCCTCATCCTCACGGCTCCGCTGCAGGGCGACCTGCGGGCACGGGCAGCTCCAGCGCTGGCGGCCCCTGTGCCCCCACACCCCGGCCCGACCCCCCGGGACCCCCCGGTCCCTACAGAGCCCCCCTCTCTGTCGCGCTTTGCCCACAGTGGTCCCCCACAGATCCTCCCCGAGCCCCCTCCCCTGCAGGGCCTGTCCGTGCCCCTGCACACCACAGGGACCCTCCCCCTACAGGGCTGAGCCCAGAGCCCCTACGGAGCCCCCTCCCATATAGGGTCGAGCCCAGAGCCCCTATAGCGCCCCCTCCCCTATAGGGTCGAGCCCAGAGCCCCCTATAGCGCCCCCTCCCCTATAGGGTCGAGCCCAGAGCCCCTGTGGAGCCCCCTCCCCTACAGGATCGAGCCCAGAGACCCTATGGAGCCCCCTCCCCTACATGGCTGAGCCCAGAGCCCCTATAGAGCTCTCTCCCCTATAGGATCGAGCCCAGATCCCCTATGGAGCCCCTTCCCCTATAGGATCGCGCCCCGAGCCCCTGTGGAGCCCCCTCCCCTACAGGATCGAGCCCAGAGCCCCTATGGAGCCCCTTCCCCTACAGGATCGAGCCCAGAGCCCCTATGGAGCCCCCTCCGCTACAGCGCCGAGCCCAGAGCCCCCCCCCCCCCCCTGCAGTGCGGCGCTCGCAGCCCCGCCGCCCCCCGGGCCCGGTCGACCCCCCGGACCGCGCCGCTCGCCCGTCCCGCTCCACCGCCCCCCCCCACAGCCGGCTGCCCCGGGACTGCCCCCGGCGCCGCCTGTCCCGGCGCGCCGCTCCGCCCGACCCACCGCGGGGGACAGACCCTCGGAGAGGGCGGCGGCCGAGCCGGTCGGAGCGACGGAGCAGGTTGGACCGGCCGGGGCAGCTCCTCGGCCCGCGGCGGGGCCGTCCCGTGCGCAGGCAGCGCGGCGGGCAGCCCGGAGCGAGCGCTGAGGGCCCCGGCGCTGCCAGGGCCCGGTCCGCGTGGCGCTCGGCCCCCGCGGGGGCGGCGCCTGCGGTGACCCCGCCCCCAGAGCCGCCCCGGCCCCGCCCCCGCCGTGCCGCGGCCCCCACCGGCCCCGCACCGGCCGGTCCCCCCGTGCCCCCGCCCCGCACCGGGCCGGTCCCGCCCGTCCCTGCTGTGTCCCCGCTCCCGGCCGGGCTCCCCCGCGCTGTCGCCCCGGTCCGGGTCCGGCTCCTCCACGCCACGTCCCCGGTGCCGGTCCCCAACCCCGCAGCCCCGGAGCCAAGGAGGAGGCGGCGGGGCCGGTGTCCGAGGCTGCTTTATGAGGGCGCCCGGGCCGGCGGGCGGAGGGGGGGGTGTGTGTGCAGTGATTCCCGGTACCGGCAGAGAGGGGGAGCCCCGGGGCACCGGGCCCCGGGGGGGGGGCGGGTCGGGCAGGGTCGGGCACAGCCCCGTCCCCGCTGCTGGTTCCAGTTCCACGAGTTTCCGCTTCCATCGGGGGGTCCCGGGGTTGCCCCTCGCCGGGGGCCGTGGGCTCCGGTCACAGGGCCAGCACGGGGGGGTACACGGCCCCATCTGCCGAGAGAGAGCGGGGTGAGGGGGCGGCGGGGGGCTGCGGGGGCCCGGGGGGCGGCGGCGGCGCCTTACGCTTGGGGCTGCTCTGGCTGTCGGGCTCGGGCACCTTCCAGTCCATCTTGCGCCCCTTCTCGTAGAGGCCCTTGAGCACCTTGCGGAAGTCCTCGGGCTCGGCGCCGGGCGGGCTCAGCTCCAGGAACTTGCGGTAGAGCTGCAGCGCCGTGCGCGCGTCCTCGATGCTGTCGTGGGTCTCCCCCTGGATCTTCAGGTCTGCGGGGAGAGCCCCGGTCAGGGAGGGGGCTGGCGGGGACCCCGGGGGGGATCTGCCCCCACTCCTGCCCCTCTGCATCCCTGGGTTCGGCCACTGACCCAGGAAGTACCAGGCGAGGAAGCGCAGGGAAATCATCCTCTTCCTCGGGATGTGGAACAGGTAGACGGTGTCGATCACCTGGTCCTTGGGCACCTGGGAAGCAGAGAGGGTCCTGCTGCCAGGGCAGGGGGCTGCCGCGGGGGGCTGAGCCCCAGCGCTGCCGCCGGCCTCCCAGCCCCACCCCGAGACCCCCACGGCCGGGCAGAGGGCGGGGGGCTCAGCGCCGTCACCATCAGGTTGATGACGCGGAAGTCCTTCTGCAGCCCGTGGCCCACAAACTTGACTCCCACGTCGATGAGGAAGCGCAGCTTCAGGTAGGTGGACTTGAGCGTGGTGAGGTGCTTCGAGGAGATCTTGGCGTCCAGGTCTCCCGGCTTGATCCCCGAGTACTGGGTCAGGTAATCCACCACCTGTGGAGAACAAGGCCCGTGGAGGGGCTGGGAGGGCCGAGGGGCAGCCACAAGGGGCTGCCCCCTCCCCAAGCACCCTGCCAGCACCCCAGGGAGGATGCTGTCATTGCGGGTGTCCCTCCATGGAGCAGGAGGCGGAGCGGGTGCGTGTCCTCCCCGCGGGGCTGGGCAGAGGCCCCGCACCTGCTCTTGGGTGGAGATGTAGTCGTCAATGAAGGGGACGCCCTCGTTGGGGCCCTGCCCGCGCACGCACGTGATCCTGGCCACCGACATCTGGCTGGGCTTGATGGTGGATTTGGTCCCGTCGCTGCGCAGCTCAGCCTCCTCCTGCGAGGGGAGGGCTCGGTGACCGACAGCCCCCGCCGTCCCCGGGCGCACCCGGAGGGGCTGCCCCCGCGCCCCCCGCCCCGTCCCCCGAGGCCTGACCTCATTCAGCGTGACGAACTCGGCATCCAGCCCCACCAGGTCGCCCGCCTGCGGCATCTCGCTCAGCATGAGGGGGATGAAGGTGGCGTGGCACTTGCGCTGCTTGCGCGCCAGGGAGGCCTCGGCCAGCAGCACGCTGGCCTCGATGGGGTTCTTGACTGCAGGGAAAGGGGAAGGGAGATGAGCCGCGAGCCGGCACCGCTGGCCACACGGCCACTTCCACCCCGGACACTCACTGGCGAGGTTGTACTTGGCGTTGAGGTTCCTCCGGGCGTAGTACAGGATCGCCGGCACCTTCCAGCTCATGTCGAACTGCACGGCCTCGCACTGCGGCGGGGGGGGGACAGCGCAGGGGCAGCCCCGCGTGGGGTGGGGTCCCCGCAGCCGGAACCCCCCTCCACGGGGTCCCCGCGGCCACGGCCTCGCCTCGACGCACGGCCCCGAGCGCTCACCTTGTCCACGGGCTCGATGAGGAAGTCGTTGAAGAGGTACCACTGCTGGTGTGTGACTCCCTGGGGGGAGAGGCACAGGCACGGCCTCAGGGGCCCCCCCCAGGCAAACGCAATGACTCCGCTACCAGGGAAAGAGGGGTGTGACGATGCCATGTGGGAACTCCCGCCCTTCCTGGGACACCGTGGGGAAATCCCTGCTGGCCGGGGTGGTGACAATGCGTACGTGAAGCGCTGGGGCCGGACAGGCGCGGTCTCTGCCCCGCTCCCAACCAAAACTCCACGGAGATGCAACAGATAAGGGACAGGGATGCAGCCTTGACACACTCTGGGAACTCCTGGCTCGGGCATCTCCACCAGACAGGACTGCCCAGACCAGCCCCCTTTCCTCGGGAAGGGAGGTGACGTCCCAGCCCTTACCTGGAAGCACACGGACCTGCTGGCAACGTGCCCGTGACCCAGGAGGAACTAGGCTGGGTGTGGGAAGAGCGCTCCTCCAGCCCTCCCCTCCCCGTGAGGCACCCAAGCAGCACGTGGTACCTCCAGCCAAACACTCAACGCTTGATTCAGGGACCCCCGGGACGGGTCTGTTAAACAACCCGACCCCTGAGCGAGCCGTGGGCGAGGCAGGAGACCCCCGGTCCCGCAGGGCTCCTCACCTCCTTCCTTTGGTGGTAGGTCTCCCCCACTTTGATGTGCCCCACCAGGCTGCCCCCCGTGCGGGAATCCAGGATGTGGACAACGGTGGCCATCAGATCGTAGACATGGACCGACTCGGGGTCGTCGGTGGGGCTCAGCTGCGAGAGGAACCGGGAGACGTCTGAGCCCCGGCTGCGGGCCGGGCAGCTCCCAGGCCTCCAGCCCCAACCCCACAGCTCGACACGCTGTCTCAGCCCCAGCCCAGAGGTTTCCGTGCTCACCCGAGGTGTCTCCGGGACACCCTCGTTGCCTCTCGCCCACACGCGCTCAGCAGAAAGCGGTTCTGAGGCAGTTCTGCTCCCGCAGCCCCACGTGCACACAACCACGCAGCCCCAGAGGGATCTGGCCAGCCTTTACCTCATCGCTCTCGCTCCAGTTGCAGACATCCAGCTCCTTGCTCTTGGTCAGCCTCATCTTGATGGCGTAGGGGATCCAAACGTTCTTCAGTTCCTCCATGGAAGGGTACGAACGCCCCGTGTCGGGGTTCCCCAGCTCCTTCCTGCACGGAGAATCGTGGAAGGCCGAGTCGGAGGGAGACAGGAGATGTCCCCAAGGCCAGCTTCTCGGGGGCAGGATCCCCACCGCCCACCCCCTCGCCAGCCTGTTCCCAATCCTGCCACGGGACACACGGGGAAGCCAGAGCTGCCTCGAGCAGGGAAAAGGAAAGGTGGTCAGTTAATGTTGGCCAGAAAGGGCCGACACACAGTCCTGCGTCTTTGTCAGTCTGAAAAGGAAGGGGAATGAGGGCTGGGGGCTCCCAAGCGGGTCACAAGGTGGATCTCGAGGGTGTCTGCAGGGGGTGCTGAGCAGGGCGCCCATACGGGGCCACAGTCTCAGAGCAGCCACGAGACTGTTCCAGCTCAGAGCCCACGAGGAGCGACAGATTATCAAATTATCATTATTGGATGAGAAACAGCTCTGAGCTCTCCAAGGCCTGGAGGACAACCCAGAAGGCATCACTGCTCGGAGCCACCCCCCCAGGAACAGTCACCTACCACTCTCCAAGAGAGATTTCTTTTCCTTTGGTGATCTCAAAGCCTCCTCTCTTCATCACGGCTCTCTGAAAGGCACGCTGGCAACGAAACACAGGCAAGCGTCAGGGCGGAGCGACCGGCCGGGCTCGGGGACACGGGGGTGACAGCCAGGCCAGAAGTGGGGAACAGACAGGGGCTTTAAAGTCGGTGACAGGGAAAAAGACAACGAGGGGACCCCAACTGTCCGCCCGCTCCCTGCTGGGCTTGTGCTCTGGGAAGTGGGCACTGCCTCGCTGCTCAGGTCCGGGGGGGCCTGGGGGAGTGAAAGAGGGACTCTGCTGCAGTCCCAGCAGCTCTGCCACGGCAGATCTTGTCTTTCCCAACTCCAAACGCACAGCTCGTGCTACGAGCGTGACCAAATACCAACATGTCCTCTGCAAACAAAGCGGGGTGACGCCCAGGTGGGGAGCAAGAGACAGAGACAGCGAGATCCGAGCAAGAGCCCCTGCTCCTGCCCCAAAGCCTCTCCCCCACCTCAGCCTGTGTCTTCCAGAAATCCGCCTCCTTGGAGCTGTTCACCTCACAGTTGATGACCAGGACGTCTGGCAGGCAGCGGATGTTCCGGGTCTGGACCTGCAGAGAGAGCGGGCTATGGACGCCGGGCAGCACCGAGGGCCCTGGAGAGGCTCAAAACCGGGTTTGGCACATGCCACCCTCCTCCCTCCTCCCAGGCCTCTGCCTGCAGAGCCCCCTCCCCACGGCGGGGCTGCGTTCCTGGGCGCTGGGGGTGCGAGGCAGGGAGCAGGCTGCCCCCCCAGAGCAGGGGTGCTCAGCTCCCGGGGGGATTCAGCTGGGACCAGCGTGACCTGCGAGATGCGTTCCAGCGCTCGCACAGCCCAGGAAATACCCGCCGCCACGCCGGCTCCCCATCCAGGCCAGGAACCGAATCTCCTGCACCCGCTCAGAGGGTTCCCCACTGACTAATGGAGAAACTGCCCCGGCTCAGCCGGTGGCACGGGGCGCACACGCCCTTCTCCCGCACCCCCCCCGCAGCCGGGGAAGCGTGACACGCTCGCACCCCGCTCCCGGGCTCACCGTGGGCTGGTACTTCTCGCAGTTCTCGCACCAGGCTTGCGTGTTCTGCTCCAGGCAGATGCTTCGCTTTAAAATTTGGGCAAACTCATAATCTTTGACCGGCTTTTCTGAAGGGAGAAAGGAGAATAACGTCACCTTCCGACACGCAGATCTCTACCGATCTAACTCAGCCAAACCTCTGGGGTTTTCCTCACAACCACCAGTGAGAAGGTCAACCCCCAAATCTGCCTCTCTGTAGCCAAAACCTCAGCTGGTTGGAAACCCACCACTAGACCTCGGCTGCTGGGTCTGCCGCAGCCCGGGCCAGACCACGGCAGAAGCGCCTCACTGCAGGTGTCTGTCACCTGGGGATGTCACCCACGCGCGTAACAAACCCCCCCCGGCCAGGGAAACGCAGCGGTGTTGAACGTGCCAGGCCCTGCCCGCCTGTTACCGGTGCTCTCGGGGTAGGAGAGGGTGAAGAGCAGCGTGGAGGACACGCGGACGGTCTCCTTGCCACAGCGACACATGCTGCAGTTCTCCATCTCGCAGCTGAACAGCTGCCCGATGACCGAGTCCCCCGAGGACCCAAAGCTGCTGGAGAAAAAGAGCACCGGGGTTAGGAGGTTCCCAGCAATCCCTGGCTCTCGGGGTAGCCTGCAGCTCCGCATGTTCCCACACAGCTCAGGGCAGACGTGAGGGGCAAGAAAGCTCCTTCCCAAGTGATGGACGGGGCCTCTGGGAGCCAGCCCCCCTCCCTGGTTCGGTTACCCCCTGTCCTGTCCCCAGGCCAGGGACTTACCTGCTGCCCGCCCCCCGATACGCCTGCGGTCCCTCCTGCTCCTGGGTTTCCTGGTGCAGCTGAGTAAGGATGAAACGGTTCCAGCTCTGAATCAGCCGCCCCAGGTTCACCTTCCCCGTGGCTTCGTCCGAGTCAGCCAGGATCAGCCCCAGCGCCGAAGCCTCTGGGATGGTGCGGAAAGCCCGCAAGAAGTTGCTTCCCTGGGGATGGGGCAAGAGCGGCCTGTCACTGAGGTCAAGTGACAGGAGTTTCCATGCTGCCTGATGCCGTCACCCCAGGACCCGGCGCCACCCGGCTCCTGCTCCTCTGCCATCTCTCTGACCCTCCCAGCCCAGCCCGCCGGCCTCACGTCACGCGGGGGCTCGCCACAGACCTGGCAGGGGTCTCCTCGGGACAGGTCCAGCATGTGGAAGAGCAAGCCCAGCTCGCAGCCCAGGCAGAACTCCTTCTGGCACAGGTGGTTCTGCACCAGGCAGCGGACCGGCTCCAAGAAATACAGCACCTGGCAGAGACGGAGCCGTCAGGGGGGCCCCGGGGCCGCGCCGGCCTGGGCAGGGCCGGGCCGTCTCCCACCTGGATCATGCAGTTGCAGTAGGCGTTGGGGATGTGGGGCTCCAGGCCCGCAAACAGCGTCTTGTTGTAATGCTTGAAGTCAAAGTCTTCCAGCCCCAGCTTGGAGTATTTGATCGTGACCTGAGCGGAGACGCAACGTGTTAAACGGGCGCCTTCCCACACCACGGGGCACCGGCGAAATGCCCACGGGCTCCCCACGGAGACGTGGGCACCTGCTTGGGCCCAGCCTGGGGACCCCCGCCAGCCTCCTGCTGTGCCCCAGAAGGCCACTACCTTCCTGTACTTCTTGGCCACCATGTAGAGGTGTGGCTCCTCCTCCCGCCCGATCGGGGACTCGGGGACTTGGCTGAAGCTGTCGAACTCATTGTCCGTCTCTTTTAACCGATAGGGAATCTGCGAGGGGGGAAGAGGAGGGAAGAGCGGCAGAACCCTGAGGCGGAGAGAGGCGCCACGTACCGAAACAAGCAGCTCCTGGGCTTTCCTGCCTCCCCGAATGAGCAAAGGAATAAACCAGAAAGGAGCGGGGCCCTCCCCTAACCTGCACGAGGCCTCCACACCTTCCTTCTTACAAGGGACTTATCACTGTGGGAAACTACAGCGGCACCGCGGGCGAGGGCGAAACACAGCAGTGTTTTCCCAAGGGCGAGGGACGTGCCATGAGCCTCTGAACCGGACAGCTCAAACCCAGCAGAGCCAGTTACGGACAGAGCTGGGGTTCTGGCCCGAGGCGGGGGCTCCAGCCCTCCCGCAGCGCTGCCTCACCCGCTGACACCGCGCAAGAAAGGCTGTCGCCTCCAAACCCTACACCTGCCTCCCGCCACACCCCAAGCCAGAGAATTTCACCTCCCACCCCTGTCCCGAGCCCCGCAGAGAGCTCCGAGGTCGTCCAGCACGCAGCAAGAGCTCCGTCCCTCCCCGAGCTGCAGAGCTCCGCCGCGGGCAGAAGTACCCCAAGCCCCACACGATCCCCTCCCGAGTGGGCACCTGGTTGCGGAGCTTGGTCCTCGGGTTTGGGGCGTAGCCGATGAACCCCACCTTCTTCATGGTGCGCAAAATCTCGGGGTCTACCGGAGGGGCTCGCCTGCGAAACGCACCGCGGCTCAGAGGCTGCTCTGTCGGCAGAGCAGGGTCCACGCAGGGACCCACCAGCAGGTCCCCAGGGCTTCCCCCCCTCGGGTTCATTTTCCACCACAACAACACACCTGGGCTACGCCAGGACACGGCAGCAGCGCCGAGCGCAGGCGTGCTCGGGCCAGGGCTCAGGCAGAGGGAAAACAAGTGTTTCCACACGGGCAGAAGGCAGCCAGGACCCCCGGGATCCCCCCACCAAGGCGGAGGTTTGACCATACCCACCCCCTGCACCCCAGCAGTTCAGCTCCGCCACAGGGAACTTATCCTGCATCTCACAGGGCACGCGATGAGGAAGGGCAGCACCAGCCACGAGATGGGGGAAGGAGAGGAACTCTGCCAGGACCAGCCTTCCCGTGCTGGTTTTCACTGGGAGAGACTGGCAAATTACCGGGGTGCCGGGGCAGAGTTGGCTGCAGGCCAGTCGGAGAGCAGGGTGTCACTGGTCAGCGGCACGGGGATGAGCGAGAGCGGCACGAGGTCCTGGTTCCAGTCCAGGTGGGGCAGCGTGTCCACCATGCAGGGCAAGGCGAAGTCGGTCTCCCGGGAGTAGGCGTTGAAGGTGACCTCCGGGGAGTCGGCCCAGAGGTGGACGCACCCCTCCGAGTCGCCGAAGGCCAGCACCTGCTTGCTGGCCGAGACATCGAAGGTCATGATGAGGGGCCCGACGGTGTTCACGTGGAAGATGTCAGCGGGGTTGGCGAGGCCGGTGGGCTCGCAGAACTGGCACTGACCTGCGCGGGAGGGAAGCGCAGGGTGACGTGGCACCGGGGAGCGCGCGGGCAGCCGGCACACGTCTCGCTTGTGGGGCCAACTCCATCCCACTGGGATCCGACCCCGAGCCTGGGCCGTGCCGGCACCCGGAGCCCGGCCGGGTGGGGGACGCGGCTGCGCCCACCTGTCTGGGAGATGATGGCCAGGCGGGAGGTGTAGGTGGGGATGAAGCGGAGGAAGAAGGGGTCGATGTGGACCTGCAGCGGGGTGGTGGCCCGCATCATGCGCAGGTCGTACACCTTCAGGAAGCGGTCGCAGGCCAGGCCGTTCATGCGGCTGGAGAAGCCGCAGGTCACCAGCAGGTTCCCGTGGACATCGAAGTCGGACAAGCTGCCCGAGTACGCGTCGAACTCGTGCTCCACCACGAACGTGCGCAGATCCCGCAGGGAGACCTGGGAGGGCGAGATGGTGGGCACGCAGGGCTCTGGGGAAAGCTGTGCCCCAGCGCCGGGGTATCCCAGAGGGGAGCCGAGCATCCGCGGGGCAGGCGTTACCTTCCCCGAGGTGTGCCCGCAGAAAAAGAAGCGGTTTGATTGCCTCATGATGGTGATGCCGGGAACCTCCACGGTGTACTGGGAAGCAGGCAGAGGAGCGGGGTGAGCCCCAGAGCAAAGCAGCTCCCCCCGCAGCAGGGAGCAGCCCCCAGCCCGGCCGTACCTTCTGCGTCTCCTGGACGGTGTTGAGGTCCACCTCAATGACGTGGTTCTGCAGCCCGCCCACGAGCAGCGTGCTGCTGTCGGTCAGCAGGAGGCTGTGCATGTCCTCGGCCTCGTCCATGCTGCGGGAGAGGGGAGAGAACGGCCCTCGCGCTCCTGCCCGGCTCGGGGAGGCAGCGGGGAAGGGGGCGGAGGACCTGCCCTTGCCCTCTCCCACATCAAGCCCTTACGCTGCTGGCAGAGGGGCCGGGAGCACCTCCCTCAGCCCAGGGGCAGCTCATGGGGCCGGCACAACCCACCGGCTGCCAGGGGAAGGCACTCACAGGTAGTCAAAAATGATGAGGCCCCCTCGTGACATGTACTTCAGGTTGGTTTTGGTCAGGAAGAGGACGCCGTTCTCCAGGCTCTGGATCTGGCGGATGTCATCGCTGCTGTTCACTTGGAAGGAGGAGTATCGCTCCAGCGTCGGGCCGAAGAAGGAGGTGGCGTGGCCCTAAAACCAGCGGGGACAAGCTCAAGACCCACCCCAGCTTCACATGGATGCGACAGAGGCAAACACTGCTTCACCCTGCGCCAGCTCCGGGGTGGAGGCCGGCTACTGGCTGCCTTACGGCCTCAGCCAACCCACTGCGTGCCCCAAACTGCGGAACACCGCTCAGACTTTTCCGTTTCGGGCAGATACACGCAGACACGAGTAAAGAACCAACAGCCCCATGTGCCAGGGCAGTAAAGTTACACGGGAAACACCAAGAGGTTCATGCTCCAAGACGCATCAGCCGCTGCCGGGCAGACACTCTGCGCCGGTGCAGCATGGCCCTGGTTTGAGCAGGACTCTCCAGCTGGGCCCCACGCTGAACCGCTCTCCACCCCAGCCAGCTTGCCCCCAGCTTGCCCCCAGCTTGCCACAGCGGGCAGGTGTCAGCCTGCGAGAGCGCCCGGCTCGGGCAGCGACCCTCCCTGCCCCGCTCCCGCAGCGGGCACCTACCCCGTGGTTCCCGACCCACAGCATCTCCTCGTGCAGGTCGAAATGGGAGACGGCGACGGGCACCCCCACCTCGGAGACGGCGGTGTGCAGCTCGCTGTACATGCCCTCCATGAGGTGCACCGACTCGGGCACCGCGATGCCCTCTAAGGGCACCCCCTCGGCGTCCAGCTCCACGTTCTGCAGCAAGCTGGGGTTGAGGTGGGGGTCCAGGACGGGGTCCAGCGCGGGGTGCAGGGGGGGAGCATAGTCGGCGAGGGCGGGGTCGAGACCTTCAAAATTCATGGTGAAAACCAGCGTCCGCCTGCGGAACAGAAAAGGAACTAAGTGGGTCAGCGAGAAAGACCAGGGCGGCCCGATTCTCGGAACCGGCGGCGGAGCCCGGTGACTCCGAGGGATGGGAACGGCGCTGGAATCTCCAGCGAGCGCAAGGTGCGGGGCTCCGGCCGGGAGCCGCCGGGGGAAGGAGCCCGCAGCAGCCCCGGTGCACCTCCCCGGGGAGCCGGACCCCGCCCGGGGCTGGCTGCTCCCGGAGCTGGGCGCACCGGCCGGGCTCCCGCTGACCCCCCCGAGCCCCGCGTCCCGCAGCCGCTCCCCCCGGGAGGCACCGGGCCAGCTCCGCACCCGCCTCCTTTATCTCCGCACGCCGACACCGAACCCCGCGGCGGTATCGGCTGCCGCAGGCCCGCGGCCGTTGCGGCGGGGCCGGGCGGGGCGCGGGGGCCCAGGCCCGGCCCGAGGCGCTGCGGGGCCCCCGCTCTCTCTGCCGCGCCCCGGGCCCGGGGCCGCTACCCACAACCCCCCGCGCTCCGGCCGAGCATCCCACAGTGCCCCGCGCCCGCCGTTACCAAGCAGCCGCGGGCAGAGCCCCGCCAGGGCCGCGCTCCCGGGCCCGTCCCACTCGCCGCCGCGGCCGGGCCGGGGCCGCCGCCCCTCCCGCCGCCGCTACGGCAACGGCGCCCCCCGCGCTCCCGCCCGGTAAACCGGCCCGCCCCGGGGCCGGCGGACCAATGGTAGCGCGGAGCTGCGAGCGCTGGCCAATCAGCGCCTGAGTGAGGCGGGACTAAGCGGCGCGGCGGGCGGCGCGGCGGAGGGGACACAGAGGCTGAAACCGGCCGGGGCAGGGGGGGCGCGGCCCCGGGGCCGGGCTGGGGCCGGGAGAGCCGCGGGGGGGAACGCTCCGGGCCCCCCCGGCCCCCAGCACCGCGCAGACCCCCGGGCGCTCCCTGCGGGCTGCGGCACCGGCGGCCCCGCGCCGTCCCGTGGCGTCCCACGGGTGTCACGGAGCGTCCCCGGCGTCCCCCCGGGCCCACGGTGTCCCCTGGCACCCCGTGGGGTCCCGAAGTGCCCAACGGTGTCCCACAGTGTCCCACGGTGCCCACGGGCACCACGCAGCATCCCCCGGCACCCCATGGGGTCCCAAAGCGTCCCCAAATGCCCCACAATGTCCCACACTGTCCCCTGGCATCCCACCGTGTCCCTCGGTATCCCGCGGGGTCCCACCGTGTCCCTCAGTGTCCCGCGGGGTCCCCAGGGCACCGCACCGTGTCTGGGCTGTGGGGCTGAGCCCCACCGGCCCCCGCCCCGGCCTCCCCCTCCCAAACCCACCGCGGACGCGACGCCCCGGGCAGGGCGGCCCCCCCTCGCGCCCCGGAGGGGGCTCGGCCCCGGGCCGGTGCCCGAGGTGCGGCCGCGGGCCCGGGGAAGGCCGGGGGCAGCCCCGTGGGGCGGGAGCGGGAAGCGCCGGAGCCGCCCCGTCGGGGCCGCCGCGATTGCGGCGTCGCGGGCAGCACGGCCCGGCCCGGCGGGCACCGGGGCTGCCGGGGCCTGCGGGGTCCCGGGGGGCGCGGACGGGGGAGCCCCGCCGGGTCACCGCGGCCCCGGGCAGCCGTCATCTGCCGCGTCGGGGCCGCCCCGGCTGGTTTCCCAGTGCGACCGGGGGGCAGCGGGGGACACTGGAGGGGACACTGGGGACACTGGGGGACACAGTGGGGGACGCACCGAGGAGACACCAAGGGGACACCGGGGGGTCCCGCCCCACCCCGCCCGGGCTCCCCGGTGCGCCCGGCGGAGCGGGCTGCGGGCGGGCGCGGCGCAGGTGCACCGGGCGGGGGTCCCGGTGCCGCCCGTGCCGCTGCCGCCGCGGTGCCCCCGGGCGCGGAGCCGCCAGGAACTGCCCCGGGTTTTCCTGCCCGTCCCGTCCCGGCGCGGCGCGGGGCCGGGCGCGGCGGGGCGCAGCCCGGGGACCCCGGCCCGGTATCGGTTCTGCTTTCGAGGGGGGCGGCGATTTCGCAGTAACGGGGGGCGGGTGCCACCTGCCCCGGGGATTCCCCATCTGCCGCCGCCCCATAAGAGCCCGGTGGCGGCTCCGGTGGCGGCACCGACCGGCCATGGCCCCGCTCCGCCGCCTCTGCTTCTGCCTCTGGCTCCCGCTGCTGCTGCCGCCGCCCGCGGCCCCGGCCCCGGCCCCGACACCGACCCCGGCCCCGGTCCCCCGCCCCGACTGGGCCGCCTGCAGGAGCCTCTCCCGGGAGCTGTCGCGGCTGGTGGCGACGCTCAAGGAGCCGCACCGGGTCCTGGTGAGCGCGGGGGGCGCGGCCGGGGGGGCCCGGGGGTCTGCGGGCGCCGGACGGTGCAGGGTGTCCCGGCAGGAGGGAAGCCCTGAGGGTGCGGGGTGCGGGGGGTGCGGGGGACGCGGGGACCCCACTGACCCCCCGCTGCCAGGAGGAGACGCACCTGAGCGAGGAGGACCCCAAGAACTGGCCCCCCCGGATCCGCTGCAGCGACGCCTGCGACCCCTCCACACTGGACACGAACAACACGGTACCGGGGGGACGCGGGGTGCTGGGGGGCTGCAGCGAGGGAGCCTGGGGGTGCCTGGGGGCGCATGAGCCCCGGGGTGCTCTGAGGGACGTGCCCGGGGCTCCCAGGGATGCTGAGGGATGTGCGTGGGGTTCATGTGGGTCCCAGGGTGTCAGGGGATATGTTCAGGGTTCATGGGGGTCCCAGGGGATGTGCCCAGGGTTCCCAGGGATGCCGAGGGATGTGCTCGGGGGTCCCCGGGGTGCCCGGGGCTGCCAGGGGATGTGCTTGGGGGTCCCCGGGGTGCTGGGGGCTGTGCTCGGTGGTCCCAGTGATGCCCAGGTTCTCAGGGATGCTGAGGGGTGTGTCTGGGGGTCCCAGGGCTGTGCACAGGGGTGCCGGGGGACGTGCCTGGGGTTCCCAGGGGTCCCAGGCACGTGCAGTGGGGTCCCCTGGCCCTGGCTCACGCCCCGCTCCCCGCAGCGCTGCCTGCGGCGCATCCTGCAGGGGCTGCAGCACTACCGGGACCTGCTGGGCTCCGACATCTTCACCGCCCGCCGCCTGCCCCAGCTGGAGGCTGCGCTGGACCAGCTGCTGGGCCTCGTCCAGGTGAGGGGCTGGGGGCCGGGGCCGCCCCGGGGGAGCCCGTCCCCCCCGTCACCCGCAGCCTCCCCTGACCCCACTCTCCCCGCAGCAGGAGCACGGCCGCCCGCCCCGGCGCCCCGTGGCCCCGAGCGCGGCCTGGGAGCACGCGCTGCTGCAGCGCCTGGCGCTCCAGCGGCTCCAGTCCTTCGCCGCCATCATGAGCCGCGTCTTCACCCACAGCGCCAGCCCCCGCTGAGCCCGGCCTGCCCGCGGACCCCCCCACTATTTATTCCCCTCCGTCCTGAGGGGCTATTTATGTGCGACGCTCCCTATTTATCTCGGGTATTTATGGGTTTGTAATAAAGGTCTGAAGGAGACGAGCGGCTCCCGGTGTACGGCGCGACGCGGGTCTGCCCGCAGGCAGCGCGGGCAGCTGGGGCAGGAAGAGGTTTATTGAAAGGGGGGGCCGGGGGGGGGTCACTGGAAGTCGTTGGCGTCGATGTGGAGCGGGGGGAAGTCGGTGGCAAAGAGGGAGCTGACGGCGGGCACGGCCGCGTCCTCGGGCTGCGGCAGGAACGGGTCGCGGGGGTCCAGGAGCGCGGTGCTGCCTGCGGGACGGGGAGAGCTCAGTGCCAAGGGGACCCCCCCCATGACCCCCCCAGCCCCGACACTCACTGGCCAGCGCGGGGCCCAGCCCCTCCAGCGCCCCGTCCATGGCCTCCAGCATGTCCGGCATCAGCTCCGCTGCCTCCAGTGTCGCCAGCGTCCCCGAGCCCGGCTCCAGCTCCTCCACCAGCGACTCCAGGAGCTCCTGCATGTCCGGGCTCTGGGGCAGCGGCTCCAGGTCCCTCAGCTCCGGTGGCAGTGGCCCCTGCCCCTCGGGGACCAGCCCTGGCTCCACAGCCCCCGGCTGCAGCATCCCCGTGTCCCCGGCCACCGGCTGCAGCGTCCCCAGCCCCCCGGGCAGCACCTGCAGTGGCCCCTGGCCCTCGGGGACCAGCTGCAGCACCAGCTGTGGCTCCACAGCCCCGGTCCCCGCTTGCTGTGTCCCCTGGTCCCCGGGTCCCATGTGCTGCAGCATCCCCAGCACCCCGGGCAGCACCTGCAGCGTCCCCTGGCCCTCGGGGACCAGCTGCAGCACCAGCTGCGGCTCCAGCTCCCCAATCCCCGGCTGCAGCATCTCCGAGACCCCCGATCCCACCTGCAGCAGCTGCGGTGGCTCTGGGCCTTGGGGTCCTGGCTGCAGCGTCCCCGAGCCCCTGGGCTGCAGCGTCCCCGGGCTCGAGGGCTGCAGCATCCCCGGGCTCCCGGCCATCACCTGCAGCGTCCCCAGGTTCCCAGACGTGACCTGCGGCGTCCCCGGGCCCCTGGGCTGCAGCGGTGCCAGGCCACCGGGCCGTGGTGTCCCCAGGCCATCGGGCTGCAGCTGCAGCGTCTCCAGGTTTTCTGTAGCAGCCACCAACTCCTCTTCTGTCTGCCACGACTCATTGGCCTGGCTGCAGTGAGAGACGGCGGGTCAGGGTCAGGGCCAGGGTCCAGGGACACGAGGCTGTGGGTGGGAGGGTCCCCCTTCCCACGGGGCGATGGAGGGACCGGGGCGTCCCCCCGCCTCACCGGGAGGACACGCGGATGAGGCGCCGGTTCAGGTATTTCTTCTGCTCCGTCAGGTTCCCTGGGGACAGAGAGGAGCGGTCGGAGGGGGCGGCAGGCGCCACGCCTGCACCGTGCCATGCCGTGCCGTGCCATGCTGTGCCGTACCCTCCTGCCGCTGGCTGTAGTAGGGCCCGAAGGCCTCGTCGCGGGGGGTGTCGGGGTACAGGAACCGCAGCGGGTTCTCGGGGATGTTCTCCTCCACCAGCAGCTGGTAGTCGCGGATGATGTCGGGCAGCGCCAGGGACGCCAGCTCGGCCGCGGTGTAGGGAACCACCGCCCGGAACGCGGGGGACCCTGCGGGGCCGGGGGCGGCCGGGGTCAGCGCCCAGGGCAGGCCTGAGGCCGGGGTGAGGGGCTGGACCCCGCAGGGGCGGCTGTGCGTGCTCACCGCTCTCGGGGTGCTCCACCCAGGTGCAGGTGACCCCCCCCAGGACGCTCTCGCTGAACCGGATCAGGAACGTCCCCGTCCGCTTCCCCTTCAGCAGCTTCTTCTCTTGCTTCCGGCTCACGAAGCCCAGGATGAGCCTGGGGGGAGGCACCGTCACCCCCCGCGGCCCCCGGCCCCCCCCGGCCCCCCGGCCCCGCTCCTACCCGTCCTTCCAGAGCTGCTTGAGGTGCTCCTGGAGCAGCCCCAGGATCCCGTCCAGCCAGGCCCAGAAGGAGAAGCCGGAGGCGCTGTCCTGTGGGAGAGGGCGGGTGAGCGGGGACGGGGGGCACGGGGCCACGGGGGGACAGGGCCACGGGGGGACAGGGCCACGGGGGGACAGGGGGACAGGGCCACGGGGCCACGGGGGGACAGGCACCGCTCACCTTGGAGAACTTGGGCCAGGTCACGGTGCTCTCAGGAGACGGCTTTGAGCCTTTGAGGCGAGAGCAGGGTGAGGGGGGGCACGGCCGCCGCCTTCCCGGCCCCGGGGGGCTCGTCGGGGAGCGGGGGCTGGGGTCCGGCCTTACCGAAGAGCTTCTCGGCCAGCATGAGGAGGTGGTCCCGGCCCAGGCCCCGCTCGGCCACGCTCTCGAACTGCCAGCTCAGCACCTCGGCCAGCCGGGGCCACGGTGCCAGGGGCGGCGCGGAGAAGAACTGCTGGTCCTGCAGGAGACGGGGTGAGCGGGGACAGGGACCGGGGGACGGGGAGGGGGACGGGGACCGGGGGACGGGGACACAGGACAGGGACATGCACTGGGGCGGGGGACGGGGACACGCACTGGGGCGGGGGACGGGGATGGAACAAGGATGGGACGAGGATCAGGACAGGGCAGGGATTGGGTGCAGAAGAAGGGACAGGGCACAGGGGAGGACCAGGACTGGGACCAGGAACCTGGGACAGGACACGGGGACACAGACGGGATGAGGAGCAGGGACGGCGACGCAGGACAGCAGGAGTGGGGCAGCAGGGCCAGGGGCAGTGAGGGGCGCAGGGTGGGGGGTCCCGCTCGCCTTAGGGTCACCGCTGAGCATGTTGAACCAGAGGACGGAGGCCCAGGCGCTGGAGAGCTGGTTGTTGTTGGAGATGATGACGAAGGGCAGCGTGGAGGTCTGTGGGGAAAGCGGGGGTCAGGCCGGCAGCCCCAGCCCCCCCCCCACCACCCTCAGCCCCCCCGGCTGCCCCCAGCCCCCCCGGCCCTCCCGGCACCCACCTCCAGCTCCAGCTCCAGCCCGCAGTAGGCGTACGCCAGCGTGAAGGTGATGAGGTGCAGCTCCTCGGTCACGGCCAGGGGACCCTGCGCAGCGGCAGCACCGTGGGCACCGTGGCGCACCGGCCGCCCCCCAGCCCCGCTGCCCCCAGCCCCGCACCCACCTCGCCGGCACCTTTGCTGCCCTTGCCCGACCTGCTGTCCTTCTGCTCCTTCAGCGTCTGCGGGGAGGGAGAGGGTCAGCGCGGGCTGGGGGCCGGGGCTGGGCTGGGCTGGGGTCCTGCCCCGCTGCCCAGCCCCACGGAGGACATGGGGGTCCGGGCGGGGGCCCCTACGAGGTACTGGAAGTCGCAGATGAGCCCTTCCTGGGGACTGTCCCCTGCCAGGAGCGTTTTGCTGCTCGACGTCAGGATGTTGAACTTGCGAAACCTGCGGGAGAGAGAGAGAGGCCGCGGGGTGGGGGGCCGGGACCCCCAGGGGGGGCACAGCCCTGCCCGCCGCAGCCGCCGCCCGCTCCGCTCTCACCCCTTTATCTTGGGGGGGTCCCTGCAAGAGACAACGGGGCGTCAGCGGGGAGCGGGGCCCGGGAGGCACGCGGCGGGGCAGGGGCGCCCACCCCGGGGGTCCCGACCTGTCGATGTGGATCTTAGCCTCCATGTGGTGGTTGCGGTCGTGCAGGCGGACGAGCAGGCGGGCGCGGGCCGAGAACTTGCCGGCCGTGCGCAGCACCAGCGGCCGCTTGCAGGGGTTGGGCATGCTGGGCTGCTGCTCCACCACGAAGGCCCTGGGGGGTCACGGGGGCAGCGGGGGGTCAGGGGGGCAGCGGGGGGGTCAGGGCTGCCCCGGCCCGGCCCTCCCCAGCCCCCCGTGCCCCCCCACCTCTGCAGCAGGTAGGTGAGCAGCTCCCGCAGCCGCCGCTCCAGGAGGGGGGTCTCTGCCTTCAGCGGGTCCCTCTCGTACGTCACCTTCTGCCGCAGCTCCCCCAGCGCCCGCAGCAGCTGCAGCAGCTGGAAGAGCCCCTGGCCCAGCTCCGTGAACCTGCGGGCGCCGCGGGGCTCAGGGGGGGGCCGGCCGCTGCCGCCCCCCGTCCCCGGCCCACCCCGGCCCTACCAGGTCTCGAGCGGGCGCAGGCGGGTGTCGGCAGGGGCCCCCAGGCAGGCGCGCTGCTGCCGCTCCCGCCAGGCCCCCAGCTCCTGCTGCAGGAAGTCCCGCAGGGTCTCGCTGCGCCCCAGAAGCTGCTGCAGCTGCGCCAGCACCTCCTGGGGCGGGGGGGGGACACGGGCCTGAGCGTGGGGCGGGGGGCGGCCGCGGCCCCCTCCCCGGCACAGCCCCGGCCCCCTCTCACCCTCCGCTGCCGGTCGAGGATCTGCAGCTTGGCCTGGAGGGCCTGGACCTGCTGGGCGTACTGGGGGTCGCTGGTCCGGTCCTCGCCTGTGGCAGGGGGTGAGGGGGTCGGGGGGGGCACGGGGGGGGCGCAGGGCAGCGCCGTCCCACGCCCCTGCCCCCGGGGCGGGCAGGATCGGGCCTTACCCGGCAGGTAGTGCACCTTGAAGCAGAAGTCGAAGGCGTCCTGCAGGTCCTCGAGGTGCCGGAAGGCGCGTTCGGCCTCCTGGGGACGGAGCGGGGTGAGGGGCCGGGCAGCCCCCCGGGGCCGGGGGGGGCCGGGGGGGCCGTTACCTGCAGCGCCACGTGGAACTCGGCCAAGCGCCGCTGGATCTGCTGCTCCCGGTCGCTCTCCGGGGGCGTGCTGGGTGCCGGGGCGGCCCCCCTCTGTGGGGACACGGGGCGTGGGGCAGCGGCCGGGGGGTCCCCGCGGCGCTGGGAGGGGGGTCCCGCCCTACCTGCGCCCCCGCCTGCCCCAGGCGCAGGATCCGCCGCTCCTCCTGCAGCAGGTTGGCCACCACGTTGGCGAACTTCTCCGGGCACTCCTCGAACTCGGCCTGCGGAGGGGCCGGGGGGTCAGCGGGGCGCAGAGACCCCCGGCCCCCCCCCCCCCCGGCCCCGGTGCCCACCTGGAGGTCGCGGCGGGCCTTGCGCAGGTTGTGCTTCAGCATGAAGTCCTCGTCGCCCAGCCCCGGGCTGCCCAGGCGCTCGCCCAGCAGCGCCAGCAAGGAGTGGAAGAGCATCCGGGCGTGGGAGGAGAGCGGCTCGGCCGCCTGCCGCCTGCGGCACCGCGGGCTCAGCCCCGGCCCCGGACCCCCCCGCAGCCCCCAGCCCCGGACCCCCCCGTTACCAGTTCTGGTCCTCGATCCAGGCGGCCAGGCACTGCCGTACCACCATGGGCAGCGCCGCCCCGGCGTACAGCTGGTGGACCTGCTCCAGGCACGCGTTGGCCAAGCTCTGCACCTCCTGCCACTGCGCCATGCTGCGGGGCGGGGGGCGTCAGGGCAGCCCCGCCGACCCCCGGCCACCGCACAGCCATGGGGTACGAAACCGGGGCCTGCGCGCCCCCGCGCCCCCGTACCTGCCTGTACCCGGTGCTCCCGGGGGTCCCTCTGCTCCGGCTCGGGCCCCTGTGCCCCCCGTACCCGCCTGCACACCGTGCTCCCGGGGGTCCCCTCGGGCTGGGCGGTGGGAGCGCCGCGCTGGCAGCCCCGGCCTGGGCGGGCGCGGGGGGCTGAGCGGCGGCGGTTCCCCCCGGGGCCGGTGCACGGGGCCGGGCTGTCCCGAGCTGTGCAGCCCCCCCCCAGGCCCCCTCCCCAGGGGCACCCCTGGAGTGGTCCCTCCTGACACCCCCACCGGCACCCCCGGGCAGCTGCCCCGCACCCCACCGCCCCTCTGCGGGGGTCCCGGCGGGTGGGCGCCGCCAAACACCCACCGCCCCAGGGGCACCCCCGAGGGACCCCCCGCGGGCGAGCCCTGCGTGCGTCAACCGGGACCCCCGGCCCAGCAGGGCCCCCCGCCCCCGGAGCGCCGCCCGCAGCCGGGACCCCCCGCAGCCGGGACCCCCCGGGCCCCCCGGACCCACCTCGGCGTCCTCGGCTGCTCCGGGCTGCCGGGGCAGGAAGGCGCGGAGGCCACGCCCCCTCCCCGCTCTGCGCGGCGATTGGCGGAGCGCGGCCGCCAGGCCACGCCCCCCCGGCCGGCACAGCGGGGCTGCCCGCTTCCCCGAAATGACGTCACGGGGGGCGGGGCTTGAGGGGGGCGGGGCCAGAGGGGGCGGGGCCAGCGAGGGAACCGGGGCGGGGAGACGGCAGCGGCGGAGGGACCGGGGGGACCGGGGGGACGGGGACAGGGGGAGAGGGCCATGGGGACAGGGACAGCCCGTGGGGGTCAGGAAGAGGCTGTGGGGATAGAGAGAGGCTGCTGGGACAGAGGAACAGAGCCATGGGGACAAAGGGACAGAGCCGTGGGAATAGGGACAGGCTGTGGGGACAGGGCTGGGGCCATAGGGACAGGCTATGGGGACAGGCTGTGGGGCAGGGACAGGGCTGGGCTATGGGGACAGGGCTGCAGGAGCTGGAGCCGGACAGGGCACGTGGGGCAGGACAGGGACACAGGGATGGGCTGGCTGCCACCACGTGGCTCAGGCAAGGCGTCCCTGCGGGGCCAAGGTCCCCATGCCCCGGGGCAGGGCGGCCCCGCATCGATCCGGCACCGGCCCCCCCAGACAGGGACAAGGACGGGGACACGGAGCCAGCCGCCGCGCGGGGCCTTTATTCAGATGATGAGGACGGGGCCGCTGTGGGCGGTGGGGGCGGGCGGGGGGTCGCCGTCCGAGGTGAAGTAGCCGATGAGCGCCCGCACGCCGGCCTTGAGCCCCGGCTGCAGCCCCAGCTGCAGCCCCAGCGCCACGGGGCCGCCGGCGCCGGCGGTGAGGGCGGCCAGGCCGGCGTAGCCCAGGTCCTCGGCCACCTCCAGGGCCCGCGCGGAGGCCAGCGCCTCGCAGCCCTGCACGGCGAAGTAGAGGCTGGTGCCCAGGTTGTAGAAGGTGCTGACGCCCGGCACCCACGCCAGCACCCCGTGGGCCTCCCGCTCCCCCGGCGGGGCGCAGGGGTCCTCGTCCTCCCGCCGGCGCCGGGACCGGTGCCGGGGGACGCGGTAGCATGCAGGCGGCCGGGCACAGGCCCCCCGGGGCACCCGGGTCCCCTTGGCCGAGGGCCCCACGGCCGGCACCCCGGGTGGGGTGGGCTGGGTGCCGGCGGCGGGGCCCTGGGGCTGTGCGGGTGCCACGCGGGGCCGTACCGGGGCAGAGCCCCCCGGCCGCGCCAGGCGGAGGAGGAGGGTCAGGGCCGGGGGTGCCGGGGCGCCCCGCAGCCGCGCCAGTCCCCGCAGCACCGCGGCGGCCCGGGGGGGTCCCAGCTCCCGGTACAGCCGCAGCACCTCGGCCTCGGCCTGGGCGGCGCAGGCGGCCCCGCTCAGTGCCAGGGCCATGGCGGCGCGGGCCAGGGCACGGGGCGGCGGCGGGAGCTGGCCGAAGCCGGGCAGCGCCTCGGGGCGCAGGGCCTGGCACGGGACCCCGCGCCCCGGCAGCGCCCGCGGCGGGACGAGCTCCGCCAGCTCTGTCAGGAGCGCCCGCGCCGCGGCCCGGTCACCAGCACCGGGGAGGACGGCAGCCCGGTCACCGGCACCGGGGGGGATGGTGGCTGGGGCGCTGCCCCCCAGGCCGAGGAGGAGGAGGAGGAGGAAGAGCAGAGCCTGGGGCATGGCGGCAGCTCCAGGCCGGCCTGTGAAGGCAGGAGAAGGGGCAGAGCCCCGTCAGCCCCCGCGGCCGCAGCCCCCCCTGGCCCCCCGCGCCCCGGCTCACCCGCTCGCTGCCGTCCCCTGCCCCGTCCGGCCGCTGCGGCCGCCGCCCCCGCGGCCCCTTTATGGCCGCCCTTATCGGGTGTTGCGACACGCGGGGCCTGGCCCCGGCGCAGGGAGGGGACGGCCGGCACCCCCTGGTCCCCAGACCCACACACCAGGCCAGGCCCAGAGCTGCGTTTATTTATTTGGTCTCTTTCCAGATTTAAAAGGGGTTGGGGAAAAAAAACAGAGGGAGTTTGGGGTAAAACTGGGGGAGTTTGGGGTAAAACTGGGCAATGGAGACAGGAGGACAGGCAGGGGAAGGGGACGGGGCACAGAGCCGCCGCCTGCTCCCGCAGCCCCCCAAACCAGCTTAAAACCAGTTTTAAACCTGCGGAAAACCCAGAACGTGGCCCAGGGCAGGGAGAGCCCCTCAGTCCTCCTCCTCCTCTTCCTCCTCCTGCACCCTGCGGACGCGCTTCCGCCGCGCCGGGGGCTGGGGGTCCTCGTCCTCATCCTCGGGGGAGCGGGGGGCGGCGGGGGCCGGCTCTGCGCCTGCGGGTGGAGGGAGCGGGGAGGGGGCTGAGCCCCCCGGCCAAGGGGTGCGGGGAGGGGGTAGCCCCTGCCCCCCCACCATCTCCCCAGCACCGGGGGCCGGGGACAGGCCCAGGGGGAGGCGGCAGGAGAGCGCGGAGGGGCTGAACGCACCTGAGCCCCCCTCATCCTCATCCTCGCTGTCGAGCTCCCGGCGCCTCTTGGTGCCTGGCTGCAGGGGGCCGGGGCTGGGGCCAGGCTCCTCACTGCAGCAGCGGGGACAGGGGTTGGCACTGCTCAGCCCCGCACTGGGGGAACCCAGGGGGGCCGGATCCCCCCCCAGGCAGGGGCAGGACCCCCCCCAGTGCCAGGGGCCAGGGCAGGGAACCCTGTTCTCACCTCTCCAAGTCCGATGCCAGCCCCGCCGGCGGCTGCTCTGCTGACGGGCACAAGAAGGGGGCTCAGGGCCAGCCCTAAGGCTGGGGGACCCCTGCCCAGGCCCTGCACCCCCTGCCTGGCCCCTCACCTGGATCGGGGTCCTGGGGGCACCAGGGTGGCTCCAGCAGCCCCCGGGGTGTCCCCGGTGGGTCAGGGCCGTGGCGGGCGATGGAGGCGGCTGCACGGTGGAGCTGCTGCGGCGTGAGAGCGGCCGGGATGCGCCAGAAGGATTCCTGGGGAGAGGGAAGAGGCTGCAGGGTTGTGCCAGGAGCGAGGGGACGGGGACAGGGACAGGGAGCCCACCTGCTCGCTGGCGGGGGGCCGCAGCCCCAGCTGCCGCAGCAGGGCCTGGAAGCGCCGGTCCTCCATGGCGTCCTCGTTCTCCTCCGAGAGCGGCACCAGCGGCACCGGGTGGGACACGCCTGTGCCACGGGCACCGGGGAGCACAGGGTGTCAGCCCAGCCCCAAGCCCCCACCCACTCGCCATCCTCCTCAGGGTCCCCGTCCCCCCGCCCGCTCACCGTCCTCCTCCCGGTCCCCCGCCGTCCTCCTCAGGCAGTTCTCCAGCCACCGCAGGGGCCCGGCCAGGCCTGGGGACAGGGGAGGCTGAGACCGGGTACGGCCCCGGAGCCGAGCCCGCCCGGGGGGTTCAGAGCCCCTCGCCCACCTTCCTGATGCAGACGATGCACCAGGCCCTGCCCAGCCCCTTCCTCGGGCGCCCAATGCTCCTCCATGGGGCCTTCGTCCACTTCATCATCATCATCCTCCTCCTCCTCGCTGTCCCCGTCCTCTGCCGAGCTGTCCTGGGCCGGCACCGCCGGGGCACCCGCCGCACCCTGCGGCGACCAGCGGGGTTTGGGTGCCCAGGATGGGGCAGCGCCCGCTGGGCACAGCCCGGGCCCCCCCCAGCCCCCTGGGCCCCCCCAGCCCCCCGTACCGGCCCGGGGCCATGGCCCTTCCTCCGCCGTTTCTTGTACAGCTCCTTGCGCTCCGACACCAGCCCCAGCCCCAGCAGCTTCTCCACCACACGAGCCCGCGACCGCCGCGCCGTCAGGTGCTTCATGATGTTCCCCAGGACGTCTGCGGGGAGGGGGGTCAGGGTGGGGGGCGATAGGGGGCTGCCCCCCCAGCCCACCCCAGCCCCGCTCACCCTCTGAGCCCTGGAACTCCTCGAAGAGCCGCGTCAGCTCCTCCTCCTGCTCCTGCGTCCACAGCACGATGCGGGTGCCCTTCCTGGGGGGGGCACGGCCATCAGGCCCCACCCTGGGGTGAGGCGGCCGCCCCGAGGGTCCCCCCACGGGGGTCCCCGACCCACCTCTCCCGGGGGAAGTCCCTGGCGCTGCGGGCCAGCCCCAGCCGCACCAGCTGCTTCACCACCTGCCTCCGCGTCCGCCCCGGCGCCGGCAGACGGGCCAGGATGGCGGCCACGACGTCCTCGCCTGCGGGAGCGGGAGGCTGCAGGGAGGGAGCCCCCGCCGCCCCCCGGGGGTCCCGCAGCCCCCCCGCCCCGGGGACCCCCCCCTACCTTCCACCTCCTTATACTTCCAGTAGAGCTCCCGCAGCTCCTGCTCCTCCTGGGGGGTCCAGGGGGGGACGCGGCTCCTGCTGGCCCTGGGCAGAGGCGGGGGGAGAGGTGAGGGGAGGCGAGGGGCGGCGGCAGCCCCCTCCCCAGCCCCACTCACCCCTCTCCCTCCTGCAGGGAGCCGTAGCCCTCGGTCATCTCGCGCACGGCCGCCGGGCTCTTCCAGAAGAGCAGCTCCACGAAGGCTTTCTTGTTGGTGGCCGCCAGCGCAAAGAACTTGCCCAGGACGAACTTAGCCAAGGCCACCAGCTCCTGTGGGCGGAGGGAGGGAGAGCGGGGCTGGGGGACGCCGGGGCCGGACCCCTCCCCGGGGGGGGGACGCAGGGCCCCGGCTGACCTGGTGCGCGCCGGCGGCGGGGTCGCTGAGCAGGCGGTGGAAGAGGGCGAAGAGGGAGAGCTGGAAGAGCAGGGCCTCCATGCGCAGGTCGCGGGCCAGGCGGTGCAGCAGGCGGGCGGCGCAGTGGTTGGTGCGGGGGCTGTTGCGGGCGTAGCCCCGCAGCAGCAGCACCAGCGCCCGCACCACCGGCGCGCAGGCGAACCTGCCCCAGCAGCCGCGGTGAGCGGGGCCGCCCCGGCACGCGGGGCCACCGCGGCACCCCCCGAGACCCCCCGTCCCCTCTCACCGTTTCAGGTAGTCGAGGAAGTTGAACTCCTTCTCTGACACCTGCACGGTCTCTTCCTCCTCTTCCTCATCCTCCTCCTCCTCCTCTTCCTCCGGCTCCTCGGCCTCGGGGGGCGCGTGCTCTGCGGCGGGGCGGTGGTGAGGGCCCGGAGCACCCGGCCCCCGGCCCGCCGCTCCCGGTGACTCACGGGGCAGGGGAGCGAAGAGGATCTCCCGCAGCAGCCGGGTCTCCTCGGGCGGCCCCACGTCGGGGGGTCCGAACACGTCCCCTTCGGGCCAGACGTCCCTGGGGAGGGGGGAGATGGGCTGACACCGCGTCCCCACGGCCCTGCCCGGGCGCGGGGTGGGCGCGGCGGTGCCGGTACCTGGCGGAGCGGAGCAGCCGCAGGGCCTGGGGGGCCCGGGCGTCCCGCAGGCACCCCTGGATCCGCAGCAGAGCCCCCGCGCGCTGCTCCTCCACCGGCGTCTCCGAGGCGGCGTCAAAGGGCACCACGTCCTCGGGGAGGGGCACCTCGCCCTGGGGGGGGACACACCGTCACCCCGCACCCCCACCAAGACCCCCCGTGCCCCCCGCAGGGCCGAATCCTTCCCCCTACCTGCAGGCAGGCCTGGAGCTGCGGGGCCAACCCTGCCCACAGCTCCTCCAGCTCCACGGCGCTGGGCGGCTGCGGGGCGGGGGCTGCGGGCGCCCGCGGCTTCTTCCTCCTCCGCACGCGCTTGCTCTGGGGGGCGAGGAGGGGGTCAGGAGGGGCTGCCCGACCCCCCCAGGGACCCCTCGGCGGGGCAGCCGCGGTCCCACCTGCACCACAAGGCCGGCGCGGCCGCAGCAGAAGCGCTCCAGCATGCGCAGGAAGAGGTGCGCCGTCTCCACCAGGTCCCGCAAGAAGCTGCGCGGCTGCTTGGTCTCGTCGAACTTGCGGAAGAGGGCGAGGAAGAGCTCGCGGTACTCCATCAGGTAGAAGATGTTGCCTGGGGAGGAGGGGGTCAGCCTGGGGGAGGGGGGCTGGGGTCGGACCCCCCCACCCCAGGGACAGACGGACTCACTCTTGATGACCTGGCTGCTGTCCCGCACCGCCTGCTCGGGCGACCGGTCCATCTCCTGCACCGTCCGCAGCAGCTCCTGGTAGGCCTTCAGGGCCAGGTGCATCCTGGGGATGGCAGCGTCAGGGCAGGACCCCGCGCCCGGGGGGTCCCAGGGGGGTCCCAGGTGCCCAGGGGAGGTCCCAGGTGCCCGGGGGAGGTCCCGGCCCCCACCTGCGGGCCCAGGTCACCGCCTCCTTCTTGTCCATGAGCGCCATCTCGTAGTAGGTGGTGAGGTTCTGCTCGATGAAGTGGAAGGCGCGGACGCCGACCGTCTCCGACACCAGCTCGGGGCGGAAGCCGCGGCGGCGGTTGAAGGCCATGAAGAAGGCGGTGGCCCACAGGTAGTAGGTCTCGTCGTGCTGCTGAGCCTTCTCCCGCACCAGCTGGTCCTGGGGGCGGCGGGGGGGGGGCTCAGCGGGGGTCCCGCAGCCCGGGGAGGAGGTCGCAGCCCCCCCGGACCCTCACCTTGACCAGCAGCATCAGGCGGTTGTAGCAGCCCTCCAGGAAGTCCTGGCAGAACTGGCGCAGGAAGAGCCGGACGTTGCGGGCCGAGCGGCGCGGGGGCTCGGCCTCGGGGGCGGCCTGGCGCCGGCGCGGCACCCGCCGCGGCTCCTTGCCCAGGTCGTGGCTGTAGCTCTTCAGCTGCAAAGGACAAGCAGGGAGCAGCCATACTCGTGCCCCCCCGTGTCACCCCCGTGCCCCCCCGCCACAGCCCCCTCCCCGCGCTCACGTTGTGCAGCCCCTTATGGAAGACAACGTCCCGGTCCCCGATCGCCTTCAGGCCCTGCAGGACGTAGGAGCCGCCGAAGCGGGAGTGCCTGGGGCGGGGGGACACAGGCTGAGCGGGGCCGGCCCCGTCGCGGGGGTCCCAGCCCTGCCACGGGGGTCCCGGCCCTGCCACGGGGGTCCCGGCCCTGCCACGGGGGTCCCGGCCCCTCACCTGGACGGGCGCTGTAGCGCTCGAGCCCTCTTCTCCACCAGCTCCCGCTGCCGCAGGGTCTCCAGCTCCCGCGTGTCCTCCCCGTGCTCGGCCGCCGCCTGCCCCTGCCCCAGCGCCGCCAGCTCCTCCGGGCTCTGCGGGCAGCACCGTCAGCGCTGCGGGGGGCTCCGGGGGGGTCCCCGGCCCCAGCGCCGCCCGCCCCGGCTCACCTGGTCGCGGAACATGAGGGAGATGATCTCCAGGACGTGCAGGGCCCACTGCTGCTCCGCCTGGGCGCTGGCCAGGAACTTGAGCAGGTCGTCCATCCCGCTGATGTGCAGCGCCCACAGCACCCGGTCGTGCACGCTGGCATCGCCGTCCACGCCCTGGGGGGGATGGCCGGGGCGGGGGGCTCAGCAGGCAGAGTGTCGGGGTCCCCGAGGAGCCACCGTGGCCCCAGACTCGCCGGGTACCCGGGGAAGGGCCCCGTCCCGGTACCTGCTCCTCCGCGGGGTCCGGGGGGACGTGCAGCACGTTGCGCACCAGCAGCAAGATCCTCTCGATCAGCAGCGTGTCCTCCTCCTGCCGCTGCTCCCAGTCCTGGGGCGATGGGGCCATGAGGGGTCCCCGTGGCACCCACCGGCCCCACTCGGCAGGGACAGACCCCACCGTCCCCGGGAGCTGCGCGGGGATGAGGGACTCACCAGCTGCAGGAGCCCGTAGAGCTTCTCGCTGAGCACCCCAAAAACCTTCTCGCTAGCAAAAGCCTGCGGAAAGCCCGGCGTGAGCACGGGGGGGCCCGGGCAGAGCCCCCCGCCCGGGGGCCCCTCCCCAGGCAGACTCACCTCTTTGTAGGCCTGGAGGTAGGACAGGACCTGGAGAAAGTGGTGCCGGGCGGCGGCGTCGGGCGGCACCTTCCCGAAGCAGAGCAGAGCCGGCTGCGTCAGGTTCACCATCAGCCTGCGAGGGCGGGGGCGCGTGGGGCGGCCGCTCGGCAGGACCCCCCCCCACAGGGCCCCCCGGCCCCCAGCCCTGTGCCGGTACCTGACCACGGCGTCGAAGAGCGCCTTGTCCTGGGGGTGCTGCACCAGCAGGGGCAGGAGGTCGTTCTGCAGGATCTGGGCAGCCCCCAGCTGCTGCCGCACGTCCCGGGTCTCGTCCTCATGGCGCAGGTACCGGATCAGGTCCTTGACGCTCTCTGGCGGGGGGGATGGAGCCGTGACCCCCCCTGCCCCCGGCCCCCGCAGCCCCCCGCCGCCCCCGCAGCCCCCCGCCGCCCCCGCCCCACCTACCGAGGCAGTCGGGCTCCCGGTGGTACACGTCCCCTTCCAGGTAGCCCAGGGCGCTGCAGGTCGCCAGCAGCTCGCAGTTCATCATGTACCAGTCCATGCAGCGCCGGGGCCTTCTGCCGGGCGGCCGTCAGCGCACCGCCGGGCCCCCCGCCGCCGCTACCGGGGCACCGGCCCGCCCCCGTCCCCCCCGATACCAGAGCGCCAGCCGGCCCCGGGGCTCCCGATATTGGGGCGCCAGCGGGGATTCCCCTTCCCGGAGCACCCGCCGGTCCCGGTCCCGGTCCCCCCGCCACCCTGCGCTCCCCGGGCACCGGCCCGCCCCGGCCCCCCCGATACCGGGGCATCCTCCGGCCCCCTCCCGATACCGGCGCCCCCCCCCCCGGGCCCGGCCCAGCCCCCCCCGATACCGGCGCCCCCCCCCGGGCCCGGCCCAGCCCCCCCCGATACTGGCGCCCCCCTCGGTCCCGGCCCCGGCCCCCCCCCGCTCACCGCCGGCCCCGCCGCCGCCCTCCCGGCCCAGCGCCCCGCGACCCGGCGCGCGGGCGGCGTTACACAAGCGCCCCAGTTCCGGCGGCGAGAGGCCCCGCCCCGCCAGAGGCCTTCAAGCGGCAACTCCCTCCCGAGAGGACGCGGTGGGTCCTTGCCCGCCTCCCCGTCACCCACCAGGGGCACGCACCGGCGGCGCGGTGCCCCGCAGCCTCCCCCACGCCCGCAGCCACAGACCCCGCTCCCCGCTCCATGCTGCTGCGGGGACTCCCCTCACCGAACGCCCCGCAGGGAAGGGGCGGGCGCATGCGCGGCGTTGCCCTTTTAAGTCCGGCGCTGGCTGGGGCGTGGCCCCGCCCAGGGGGAGGGGCCTCCCTGCAAGCGCGGGAGCGGGCGGCGGCTCCCGTCAGCCCCCGCGCGGTTGCCGGGGCGACGCGGGCCCGGCCCCGCCTCGGGGCCCCGGTTCCCCCCGTTCCTCCCGGTTCCTCCCGGTCCCTCCCGCTCCCCCCCGCTCCCCCGGCGCCGGGCACGGCCGCGAGCGGTTACCAAAATAAAAGAGCAGGTTTAATTCACCGAACACAGACCTCCCGCCGCGGCGGGGCGGGGCGGGGCGGCCCCGGGCCGGTCCGGGCGGCTCCGGGCAGGCCGGGTGCCGTGTCCCGGCAGCGGGGCCGCCCCCGCCGCCGCCGCCCGCCGCGCCGCACACACACGCACCACACGCACGGCGGCGGCCCCGTCACAGCAAAGCAGCGGGCGGGCCGGGCCGCGCCTACAGCCCCTGCGTCTTCAGCTCCAGCGGCTCGGCGGGTGCCTCGGGCGGCGCCTCGGCGGCGGGCGGCTCCCCCTTGAGCGCGGCCAGGCGCTCGGCCAGGCTGCGCGGCCGCGGGCACAGCGCGAACTCGTACAGCACCGCGCCCAGCGCCGCGCCCAGCAGCGGGCCCGCCCAGTACACCTGCGGGGGGGCGGCGTGGGCACCGGCACCACGGGCGGCCCCGGGGCTCCGTGTGCCCCCACACCCCCGGGAACGGCACCCCCGGGCGGCCCCGGGGCTCCGTGTGCCCCCACACCCCCGGGAACGGCACCCCCGGGCGGCCCCGGGGCTCCGTGTCCCTCCCACACCCCCGGGAGTGGCATCCCTGTCCTGCGGGGCTCCGGGGCTCCCTGTGCCCCCACACCCGGGGAACGGCACCCCCCGGGGCTCCGTGTCCCCCCCGCACCCCCGGGGAACTGCACCCCCACCACGGCCCATGGGGCTCCGTGTCCCCCCACACCCCGGGAACGGCACCTCCGGGTGGCCCCGGGGCTCCGTGTCCCCCCACACCCCCGGGAATGGCATCCCCATCCCGTGGGGCTCCGTAGCTCCGTGTCCCCCCACACCCCCGGGGCACAGCACCCCCCACCCCTGCGGGGGCCCGGCCGCGGGGCACCCACCTCCCATGCGGAGGGGGCAGCGTGAGTGAGGGGCAGCCACATCCCCCCGACATGCTGGGGGGCAGCGGGGCTGGGGGGGGGCTCCTCGTGCCCCGTCTGGGGTGCTGCTGTCACCGGGGTGGCTCCGGCAGCCGCCCCCCCTTGGCGGGGACACGGCGGCTGGGGTGGGACCGGGGGAAGCGGGGAGGGCCCGGGGCGGGGCGGGGGGTCCCCCCACCCCACGCACTTACCCAGTGGTTGGTGAAGTTGCGGGTGATGACGGCGGGGGCGAAGGAGCGCGCGGGGTTCATGCCGGCGCCCGTGTAGTGGATCTGCGGGGAGGACGGGGCGGTGGGGTGCCGGTGGGCCACCCCCGCGGCCCCGGACACCCCCCTCCCAGCCCCGGGGTGACACCGGGAGGGTCCCCGCAGCCGCCCTTACCCCGAAGAGGTGGCCGAGGGCGAGGGAGAAGCCGACGGGCAGCGCGGCCGAGGCCGGGCGCCCGTCGTGGCGGGTGTCGAAGCTGGCCAAGGCGCAGAGGACGAACTGGGCGGTCAGGAGCAGCTCCACCACCGTGGCCTGGCCCAGGCCCACGCTGGGGTGCAGCTGTGCGGGGAGGGGGGGCTCAGCACCCCACGGAGCTGCTCCCCCATGCCCCCGGCACCCCAAAGCCCACTGCCCCGGCTGTCATCCCCCCACGCTCCCCAGCACCTCCCGGCCCCAGTCCCCTGTTGACCCCCTCGTCGTCCCCAGCCCCGCCGTACCCCAAACCCCTGCTCAACCCTGCACACCCCAAAGCACCTCCTGGACCCCCTGATCCCCCACCAGTCCCCTCATCCCCTTCCCCTCTATGCCCCAAACCCCCCAAGCATCTCTGAGCCCCGCGATCCCCCGTTGCAGCCAACCCCAAACCGCCTCCTGCAGCCCCACGGTACCCCAACCCCTCAAGCCCCCCCCAAACCCCCCCAGCCCCTGCTCACCGCGTTGAGGCCGAGGGTGCCGCGGATGGGGGCCGGTGTCAGCCCGTAGAGCACGCCGGCCCCGGCCAGGGCGCCCAGCAGCTGGGCCAGCATGTAGCCCAGGGCGCGGGCCACGGAGAGCTGCGAGGCCAGCAGGAAGGCCAGGCTGATGGCCGGGTTGACGTGGCCTCCGCTGACATGGCCCAGCACCTGCATGAGGGTGGTCTGGGCCAGCCCGAAGGCCAGGGCGGCCCCCAGGACGCTGGGGGGGCCCGGGGCCCAGCGCAGGGAGGCCCCCAGACCCAGCAGGGCATAGAGGAGGCTGCCCAGGAACTCGGCCAGGACGGCCCTCCAGTAGGAGGACGAGCGCAGCTCCCGCATGGCCTGGCCCCGCTGCCCTCCGCGGCCCCGCTCCCCTCCCCGGGGGCCGCCGCACCCACCTTTATAAGGCCCCCCCGGGCCGGCCCCGGGGGTGGGATCCCACCGTCGCCACCCGTTAACCGCTTCGCTGCCCGGGGCGGGGGACGGGTGACGCGTGGCGAGGGACCCCCCCCCCGGCTCCCCCGGGCACCCCCCGGATAGCGGGGAGGCCCCCAGAGCTGCCCCCCCCCATCCCTGGGGCCGTCTTGCCTGGGGGGGGGCTCTGACCCATAGGTGCCCTCTGTGGGGTTTGGGGGACCCCCGTGGTCAGGGGCCGGGGGCAGCGCCGGGGACCCCCCCTCATGCTTTGGGGACACATCGGGGTAACCCTGCGGGAGCCAGCCCCCCCCCCAGCCCCACACGGGAGGGCCCTGGGTGCCCCCCCCCGGGCCAGCCCCACCGGGGGCCGCGGGGGCTCCCCCCGCCCGGGCCTGTTGTCTGCGGGAGCGTTATTCAGCGCGGCTTAGCGGGCGCTGATCCCCCGGCCGGGGGGATTAGGGCCGGGCCCGGCCATTGGCGCCCGCCGAAATCTGCCGGGGCTGCAGAGGCCGCGACAAAGCACTTTGCTGCGCTCAGCTCCGCGGCACGGGACCCGCCGACGGGGGGTCCCGGCCCCCGCCCTGGCCGCCGGGAGGGGGCACCGGCCTGGGGGAGCCGGGGAGGGGCTCGGCCCTGAGGCAGGACCCCGGTGTCGGGGTGCCCCCACGGCCCAGGGGCGCAGGACGGGGGGCTTGCGGCCACCGAGACCCCCCGTGCCCCCACAGCAACACTCTGCACCCACCTGTGACCCAAAGGCACCTTTAATCCCTCTGGGGGGGGAGAGGGCGGTCGGGGGGGACGGGGGGGCTGGAGCCATCCTTGCACAGCCCCCCCGGCCCCCCCATCCTGCCCGGGGGCACCGTGGAGGGTGCTGGGCTGGGGGGCTGGCGGGGACCCGGCGTCGGGGGCTCCTGTGGGCTGGGTGGGAGTGGGGGGCCGGGGGGCTCAGGCTGTGCCCTGGCCCCGCTCGGCCGGGGGGGCTGCGGGGGCACGAGTGGAGGGCGAGGAGGGGGACGGGCTGGGGGTCTCCACCGGCGCCACGTCCCGGCAGGCGAGGCAGGCGCCCAGCTTCTCCCGGGAGGCGCCGGGGGCCAGGACGAACTCGTAGGAGACCCCGGCCAGCACCGCACCCAGCACCGGCCCCAGCCAGTACACCTGGGGGGGGCACGTGGGGTCAGGGGTGCCCTGGGACGGGGGGGGGGGGCTGTCCCAGGGATGGGGACTTGAGGGGACCCGTCCTGCGACGGAGGGACCCAAACTGGGGACGCAGCCGAGGGTGACCTGTCCCAGGGGTCCCCGGGGGTCCCCTCCAAACGAAGGGCAGAGCCAGGGACCCCTGTCCTGGGTGGGGACAGGGCCGGGGGCGTCCCACGCTGCGGCTGGGGGCACCCACCCCCACGCCGGGGTCCCTGGGGGGGCCCGGGGGTGCCGCCGACTCACCCAGTGGTGGTCCCAGACGCCGGTGACGATGGCCGGCCCCAGCGAGCGCGCCGGGTTCATGCTGCCCCCCGAGAACGGCCCCTGCGCGTGAGGGGGGTCAGGGCTGGCCGGGGGGTCCCGGCAGCGCCGGGGCGGGCGGGGGTCCTTACCGCGGCCAGGGCGCCGGCGGCCACGGCGCTGCCCAGGGCCACGGCGCCCTGCGGGGCCGCCCGCTCGTCCGCGGCGAAGGCGGCCAGCGCCAGCTGGAAGGTGGCGAAGGTCTCCCAGGCCAGCGCCGTCCCCGGCGTCCCCAGCGCGGTCACCTGCGGCGACAGCCCGGCTCAGCGCCCGCCGCGGGGACAACGACGGGGACAACGGGGGACAAGGGGACGCTCACCCTGGTGACGAGGCCGGCGTCGTCCGGCAGCGCCAAGCGGGCGGCGGCGGCGGCCACCACGGCCCCGGCGCACTGGGCCAGGAGCGCGGCAGCCGCGCGCGGGGCACCCAGCCTGCGGGTGCAGAGCAGGGCCAGGGTGAGCGCCGGGTTGGCCTGGGGCGCCCCGAGGGCGCAGGCCAGCGCCGTGGCCACCAGCCCCCCGGCCAGCGCCGGCGCCAGGGGCCCGGGGGCCGCCGAGGCGCCCAGCACCACCCCCACGAAGACCAGCGTCGCCGCCGCCTCCGCCAGCGCCCGCCGCCAGAAGCTCCCGCGCCGCAGCTCCTGCGGGCACAGGGGACCCGGTGCCACGGGGACGGGGCACCAGGGGACAGAGAGCCGCGGTGACGGGGTGCCACGGTGACGGGACCCCTCAGCAACCGGGTACCGCGGTGATGGGGGTGTCCTGGCAATGGGGCACCTCGGCAACAGGGTCACCATGGCAACAGGAGCACCAAGGCAATGGGGGCGCCATGGCAACGGAGATGGGTACCATGGCTAAAGGGATGGGTGCCATGGCTACTGGGATGGGTGCCATGGCTACTGGGATGGGTGCCACGGCTAAAGGGATGGGTGCCACGGCTACTGGGATGGGTGCCAAGGCTACCGGGATGGGTGCCATGGCTAAAGGAATGGGTGCTATGGTTCCTGGGATGTGTGCCATGGCTACTGGGATAGGTGCCACAGCTACCAGGATGGGTGCCATGGCTACTGGGGGATACGGTCACAGAAGTGGGGGCAGGTGCTACAACAGGGCTGGGGGCCACAGGGGGGGCACACAGGGACCCCTGCACCAGGGCTATGGCCTGGGGTGCTGAGATGACAGACTGGGGGGGTACCCATGAGTCGGGGGCTGCTCACCCACCCCCCCCGCAGGGAGGCACCCCGGGACCCCAAGGCCACGGCTCTGGGGGCAAGGGGGGACTCAGGGGGCCGGGGCAGCACAGCTCGCAGGGCCTTACCTCCCCGATGGCCATGGCGCAGCTGCGGGGCCGCGGCGAGCGCGGAGGATGCCCAGGGCGGGGGCACCACGTGTCCCCCCGGCCCTGCCACCCCCCGGCACTGCCACCCCCCTGGTGTGGGCAGGGGTGGCCCCACAGAGCACCCCCGGGGTGCAGGAGGGGGCTGAGGATGGGGCAGGGCCCTGGGGGGATGCCGGGGTCTGGGGGGGCCGCCGGGCCCTGGGGCTGGGCTCAGAGCATCTCTGGGCGCCATGGCAACGAGCCGGGAGACTTTGGGGTGTTGCCACGACGACCAGCGCTCGGTCCCTGATGAAAGGCCGGGATGAAAGGCCGGGGGGAGCGAGGGGGGGGGCACCCCCGCAGCTGGCCCTGCTCACACCGCAGCGAGGGGAGCCGGGGCCGGTCCCCAGGGGGGCGGCGGGGGCAGGGGGTGCCCCCGTGCCCGCGTCCCTGCCAGCTCAGCAGCCCGGCCCGCACGTGGGGTGAGTCAGCGGGGCCGGTGCCGAAGGGCCTGGCTCAGCACGGGGCACGCGGGGCCCCGGCCCTGCTGACGCCCTGCAAAGAGCCAGAACAATCCGCGCCCGCGGCTGCCACAAAGGGGCCGGGACGGCGCCGCGGGGACACGCGGGCGCACGCACGGACACGGAGCGGGGACACGTGGGCCGGGGGGCGGGCGGTGGGGGGCACAGCGGGGGCTCCCCCAGCCCCTTTGCTCCCCACACCGTCCCGGACCCCCGGCTCGTGTCGGGCCGAGCCCCCAGACTGGCTGGGGGACCCCCTGTCCTGCCCCACAGACCCCTGCGGGACCCCCAGGTGTGCCACAGGCCCCCCAGGGTCCCCCATCCTGCCCCACAGACCCCCCAAAGGCCCACAGACCCCCCAGGATCCCCCATTCTGCCCCAGAGCCCCCCCAGGGGCCCACAGACCCCCCAGGGTCCCCCATCTTGCCCCACAGGCCCCCCAGGGTCCCCCCTCCTGCCCCACAGACCCCCCAAAGGCCCACAGACCCCCCAGGGTCCCCCATCCTGCCCCACAGACCCCCAGGTACCCCCCCCCGCTCCCCACCGCGGGGGAAAGGGGGGAGATATGAGCAGCCAAGATGGCGGCGCCCAGCCCGGCCTCACCGCGGGGCGGGGCCAGCCGGAGTCACGTGGCGGGGCGGGGGCGGGGCCACGGCGGCGGCGGGCGGGGCGGGGCGGGGGCACGTGACCGGCGGCTCCAAAATGGCCGCGCCCACGGTGCGGGCGGCGCGGGGCGGGGCCACGGCCCCGCCGAGGGGTAATGGCGGCGGGGGCGGGGCTTCGAGGGGCCGCGCTTAAAGGGGCCGCGCGGTACGGGCCGGGGCGCTCCGGCCGCCACCGGCCCCGCGGGGCTGAGGCCGCTGCGGGGTCCCGGGGCAGCGCGGGCGCGCAGTGACAGCCCCGAGCGGGGACTCGGTGTCCCCCGTGCAGTCCCAGGGTGCGGCCCCCCACCGCCCCCCGCTGCCCCGGGGGTCTCGGGCGCTCGGGGCCGAGCGGCCCCGCGGTTGAGGCCCGGTGCGGCGGGGCGGGCAGTGCCGGAGGTTCCGGCGGTGTCACACACCCCCCCCCCCACTCCCCCCCCCGCGCGGGGGGCAGCGCCCGGGGGTGCGGGAGGCGCAGGGATCCCCTCCCGGTGCGGGGCCCCCCCACCCCGCCGCCGCCGGCGTTAGGACCCGGCGGCGCGCGCTCCCGGCCGGCCCCGGGCGTGACGTCACGCGCGGCCCGCCCGCGCTCGCGCTCGGGAAGATGCTGCTCTCGGCGCCGCCGCGCTCCGGCCTCCCCGCCTGCGCCTACGGCAAGGGCGGCAAGAAGGTACCGGGGCCCCCCCCGGGACCCCCCGCGGCAGCGGGACCCCCCCGGCCCGGGGCACCCCCCGGCCCGCCGCCGCGCCCGGGGACAGGCCCCGAGGTGGAGGGGGCCCGGCCCGGGTACCGGGGGGCAGCACGGAGCGGTGGCGGGGGGACACACCGGGGCTCGCGGCAGCGTTGGGGGGGGACACGGGGACACCCGGGACCGGCCCCCGCCGGACACGCGCCGAGCCCCCGCCCGCCCGTGCCTCAGTTTCCCCCCGTGGGGGGGCTGCGGTGACCGGCCCCACGCACGGCACGGACCGGGACCCCCCCCCCCAGACACCGGCCCACGCGCGTGACACGGGCCCCCGCCGCGGGGTCACCCGCGTCAGCCCCGCGACACGCTTGGGCACGCGTGGGGGGACGGCGCACACGTATGTGCGGCCACACGCGTGTGCAACCGTGCTCGCTTGTGCCGGGGGGTCCCCGGGGGTGTCCGGGGGACCCCGAGCAGGCGGGCGACCCCCAGCCCCGTCCCCGGGGAGGGGGGGTCACCCCCAGCCCCCCCGGCGGGTCCCCGTGGGGGTCACGGGGCTGGAGGCGGTGCCCGGGGGGGGGGGGTGAGGGCCTGAGGAGGGGGACAGGGGCCGGGGGGGCCCCGGGGTGGGCAGGGTCCGTCCCCCGGGGGGTGGATCCGGGGGGGCCGCGCTGACCCCTGCCCCCCCCCCCCCCCCAGCAGCCCTATGTGCCGCCGCGGGGCGCCCCCAGCCCCAGCCCCGCCGGGGGGGGCCCGGAGCAGCTCAGCAAGACCAACCTCTACATCCGGGGGCTGCACCCCGGCACCACGGACCAGGACCTGGTCAAGCTCTGCCAGCCGTGAGTGGGGCCGGGACCACCCCCCTGCCGCGGGGTGGGGGTCCCGCGCCCCCCCCCGGGCCCCGCCGCGGGCTGGGGGTCCCGCTGCCCCCCCCCACCCCGGGCCCCGCCGCGGGGGCGCTGGGCCCTGACCCCCCCTCTCCCCCCAGCTACGGGAAGATCGTCTCCACCAAAGCCATCCTGGACAAGACAACCAACAAGTGCAAAGGTCTGGGGGGGGGGCGCAGGGTGGGGCGGGGGGCTCGGGGGGGCCCCTCTCACCACCGCCCCCCCCCCCCCCACCTCCAGGCTACGGCTTCGTGGACTTCGACAGCCCCGCGGCGGCGCAGAAGGCCGTGACGGCGCTCAAGGCCAGCGGGGTGCAGGCGCAGATGGCCAAGGTACGGCCCGACCCCCCTGGGACCCCCCCGGGACCCCCCTGGGACCCCCCCGGACCCCCCCCCCCCGGCCCGGCCGCCCCCTGACCCCCCCCGCAGCAGCAGGAGCAGGACCCCACCAACCTGTACATCTCGAACCTGCCGCCGGCCGTGGACGAGCAGGAGCTGGAGGCGCTGCTGAAGCCCTTCGGGCAGGTGGTCTCGACCCGCATCCTGCGGGACCCCCACGGCGCCAGCCGCGGCGTGGGCTTCGCTCGGTACGGGGGGGCCGGGGGGGCACTGGGGGGGGGGGGGGGCACGGGGACCTGGGAGGACGGGGGGTGCTTGGGGCCGCACGGAGCTGGGGGGGCTGCATGGGGCTGGGGTCAGCCACGGGGGCTGTGTGGGGCCAGGGGGGCTCCGTGGGGCCAGGGGGGCTCCGTGGGGCCAGGGGCAGCGCTGGGGGGCCCAGGGGGGGCTCTGTGGGGCCATGGGGGCCTCTGTGGGGCCAGGGGGGCTGTGTGGGGCCAGGGCAGCGGGGGGGGCCCTACACGCGGCCCCCGCCCCAGCCCCGCCGCCCGCAGGATGGAGTCCACGGAGAAGTGCGAGGCCGTCATCACCCACTTCAACGGGAAGTACATCAAGATGCCCCCAGGGGTGCCAGGTGGGCTGGGGGGGTCCCAGGGGGGGTCCCAGGGGTGTGGGGGGGGGCTGGGGGCCGGCACTGACCCCCCCCCTCCCCGCAGCCCCCCCGGACCCGCTGCTGTGCAAGTTTGCGGACGGGGGGCAGAAGAAGCGGCAGAGCCAGGGCAAGTTCGTGCCCAACGGGAGGGCCTGGGCCCGGGACGGCGACGCGGTGAGGGGGGGGGCTGGGGGGGGCGTGGGGAGGGGTCCTGGGGGGGGCGGGCAGCCCCCGTGGCTGCTGGGGGGGGGGGGGGGCCGCAGGGCAGCGCTGACCCTTTGACCCCCCCCAGGGCACGGTGACCTTGGCCTATGACCCCGCGACGGCGCTGCAGAACGGGTGGGTGCCCCGGGCCCCCCCAGGCCCGGTGGGGAGGGGGCTGCTGGCCGCCCCCCCCCCCCCAACTCTGACCCCCCCCCAACTCTGACCCCCCCCCACCCGTGACCCCCCCTGCAGATTCTACCCGGTGCCGTACGGGCTGGCCCCCGGCCGCGTGCTCGCCCCCGCCGCCCTCGCCCCCTACCTGCCCTCCCCCATCAGCTCCTACCAGGTATGGGGGGGGCTTTGGGGGGTGGGGGGTGCTGGGGGGGGGGGCAGGGGGGGTGTCATCATGGGGGGGGGGGTGTGGGGGGCTCGGGGGAGCCCCCACCCGCCCCCACCCGGTGCCTCCGCAGGTCCCCGGCCCCGCCTGGATGCACCAGTCGTACCTCGTGCAGCCCACGGTGAGTGGCGGGGGGGACACGGGGAGCCACGGCCACGGCCCCACCCCACAGCCCCACCCCACCCTGCCCCACATCCTGCAGCCCCACAGCCCCGTGTCCCCCCCCCATGTCCCCCCCCGTGTCCCCTCCCTGCGCTGACGGCCCATGCAGGGCGCGGTGCTGGCCCCCGCCGTGGACGCCGCCGTCCCCCTCCAGCCCCCCGTGGTGGCCCCCCTGGCCCAGCAGCTCGGACACCTCTCGCTGGGCAGCGCCGGCACGGTAAGACCCCCCCGACACCCCCCCCCCCTCCCAACCACCCCCCTGACCCCCCCACACCCCACTGACCCCCCCCCGCTCCCCCCAGTACGTCCCCGCCGCCGTCCCCGGAGCCTTCATCCCCCCGTACCCGCCGGTGCCGCCCGCCCTCGCGCTGGAGGTGAGTGGGGGGGGGGTCAGGAGGGTTTGGGGGGGGCTCAGGGGGGTCCCGGCTCCGCTAACCCCCCCCCCCCCGCAGGACGGCAGCGCCCCGACCCACGGCCCCATCGAGTCGCCGTCCGAGCCCGGCGCCTTCCCCTACCCCTACCCCAAGTAGCGGTGGGGGGGGCCCGGCCTGAGGGACCCCGAGGGACCCCCCGCCCCAACCTGCCGGGGGGGGGGCGGCTGTGCTGGGACCCCTGCCCCGCACTGCCCCCCCCCCCCCCCCCGCCCCGCTGCCGCCTGGGAAGGACCCGCCTGAGGGGTCCCTGCCTGTGCCGGGGGGGGGTCCCCATGCCGGGGGTCCTGCTGCCCCCACAGCCTCTCGCTGCCCCCCCCCGGCCGCCCCCCCCCCCCGCCCCCCCCCGGAGGGTTTTTTTCCTCCTGCGTTTTCTAAAAAAGAAAAAAAAAGAAAAAAAGCAAAAGCCGCTGACACCCCGGGGGGGTCGGGGGTCCCCGGCTGCCCCCCCTCGTGCTTCCAGGGCCCGCGGTGCCCCCCCCCCCGTGCCTTCTGCTGCCCGGTGCCCCCGCTTGGGGACTGGGGGGGCGATGGTGGACCCCCCCCCACCCAGGGGTGCAGTCTCTGGGCACCAGCCCCCCCGCAGGGCCGGGGGTGCTGCCCCCCCCCCCCCCCCCCGCCATTCCTGCCCCCGTGGGTGCGGGCCGGGGCTCTGCATGCTGCCCCCCCCCCACCCCCCCCCTGGCCCGGGGGGGCAGGACCAGTGCAATAACCCCCCCTCACCCCCCCCCCAGCTTCCACGGGTGCCCCGAGGGTCAACCAGGCACTTTAGCGTCCGGCCCCCCCTACTGCCCCCCCCTGCCCCCCCGCAGTGACAATCAGGGGGTCCCAAAACGGGGGGGGGGGGGCAGCTCTTGCAACCAAAGATTGAGGGAGTTGGGGGGGGGGAGCTGAGCCCCCCCCCGCCATGGGTCTGTCTGTCCGTCCCTCCCCACGGGGTGGGGGCAGCCCCCCCCCTCGCTGCCGCCGTGCCCCCCCCCCAGCTCTGCCCAGGGCCTCCCGGTTCCTCCAGCCCCCCCCCCGCGCAGCGGAGTCCCCAGCCCCCCCCCCCCCGGGGCAGCGGGACCCCCCCACATCTACCTCACCCACAGCTCGGTGCTCAGCCCGGGGGCACGGGGGGCTGCGGCCCCTCGCCCCCCCCGGGGTGACGCCACCCCCCCGGTTTCCAGCCATCATCCACCCCCCCCTGTTGCTGCTACTGCCCGGCCCCCCCCGGGCAGGGCCCCTCTGGTGGGGGGGGGCACGGGGCCCCCCCAGGGAAGGAACCAAAGAGGGAGACCCCCACGGTCACCCCCCGGGGGGCTGGGGGGGGGGGGGCGCTGGGACTCCCGTGCTGAGCCCCCACCCCGGTGCGGGGGGGGCTGAGTGTCGGGGTCCCACTGGCCCTGGGGGGGGGGGGCTGTAAGGCCCCCCCGGCCCCCCCCCGTTAATTTATACGTAGCGCATTTTGTACAGGTTTTTAAGTTGCTTTTTTTTTAAAAAAAAAATCTCGAGAGGTTTCTAGTTTTGTATTTCTGCCCCCCCCAACCCCCCCCCCCGCTTCCGCGCTCGGCCCCCCCCCGCCCCCCCTTGCCCCCCTCCAACCCCCCCAGCTCCCCCCTTCGAGGTTGTTTTTTTTGTTTTGTTTTTAAATAAAAAAAAAAAAAGAAACACAAATGTCTCTGTCGTGGCGGGGGGGGGTTGTGTGTCCCGCAGCCCCCCCCCAGCTCAGGGTCCCCCCAGGTTCCCCCCCCCAGCTCAGGGTCCCCCCAAGCCCCCCCCCAGCTCAGGGTCCCCCCAAGCCCCCCCCCAGCTCAGGGGTCCGTCCCCCCCCCCAGCTCTCACACCACCGTGTCTCTATCAAACGTGAGTCGTTTATTTCTGAACGCGACGGGGGGGGGGGGGGGGGGTCCTACAGCTCGGGGGGGGGGGGGGGGCGCGGGGGGGCCTCCTCCCACCGGGTGAAAACAAAACCAACCAATTGGTCCTAAAAATATAGAAATAACGAGCGGGACCGGCACAAACCCTGAACATTTATCAAAAAAGTCACTAAACCGACACGGGGGGGGGGGTAGAAAAGGGGGGGGGAGCCACGGGGGGGTCGATGCTCCCCGCAGCCCCCGGCCAGGGGGCACCGGGGTGGGGGGGGGCAGAGAAGTGGCCCCGGTGTCCCCGTCCCCCCCCCAGCCCAGAGGGCACCGGCCGCGGGGGGGTTTGGGGGTGTCAAACCGGGGGGGGACAAACACGGACGATCCGGACACTCCCGACGACTTCCCGACGACAGAAAAAAGGGAAAAAAAAAAGAAAAAAAACCCAAAAAAAAAACCCACCGGCGGCTCCGGACAATATAAATATCGACGGGTGGGGCCAGGGGGGCCCCCGCGCGGCGCCGGCTGGGGGGGGCACAGCGGAAATAAAATAAAATAAACTTTTCTGAGGTTTTTCTGATAGAAAAAAGGCTACTCGGAGGGGGGGGGGGGCGGGGGCGCGGCCGGGCCCCCCCTGCCCAGGTAGGTGAGTTGTTTTCAGTGCTCTGGGGGGGGGGGGGGGCTGGGGGGGGACACACGCACCCAGGGCCCCCCCGGCCCCCCAGAGCGAGTACCCGTAATATCCTGGCCGGGGGGGCCCTGGCCCCCTCCCTGGCTGCCCCCCCCCCCACGTGGGGGGACACAGGGGTGGAGGACCCCCCCCAGCTTGGGCCCCCACCAGCCGGGGGGGCCCCCTGCCCACCCAGTGCCACCCCCCCCCTGCCTGGGGGAGGGCCTGGGGGGGGGCAAACACCCGCCTGAGGCTTCAAGTCCATGTTGGGCCCCCCCAGGCCTGCAGTAGCGTCCCTGAGGGATCCCGGGGGGGGCGGCCAGGACCCCGGCCCAGCCCCGGGGGGGCCCCGGGGGGGTCCCTGGGCCGGTGGGGGGGGGGGCCGGGCTCTTCCTGAGACGTGGAGGCAGGGAAAGGGGCTGCGGGGCCCCCCCGCCCTCCCCACTGTGGTCCCTGGAGCCAGGTGGGGAGGGGTCGGCGCCCGCCCCGGCCGCGGGTGGGGGGTCCGAGGGGGTGTCCCCCCCCCATAAAGTATCTGCGCGGGTGGGGGGGGTCCCGGCTGGGGGGTAGCGGGCGGGGGGGGGCTAAGTCCACTTTACTGGCCGTTAATGCCTGTCGACGCTGCGCGGGAGCGCTCGGACATTCACTACCAACTATTGCTATTATTAAATATTCCCGGGGGGGGGAAACGCTCCCGGGGGGGGGCGGGGGGCGGGGGTCGGGGGCTGCTTCTGGTCTTAATCAGAAAATAAAATTTAAAAGAAAGAAAGAAAAAAAAAAAAACCCACCTCTTTTTTTTTTTCTTTTTGGCTTACACAGTCTGTGAGTTCGTGGTGCTGGGGGGGGGGGGCACGGGGGGGCCGGGCAGCGGGACGGGGCCGTGGGGCAGGGGGGGCCCGTTTGCGCCGGCCGGGGGGGCCCCGCGCGGGGTCAGCAGGCAGCGAGCTCGGCTCCGGGGAGGCAGTTCGTGGGGGGGGTCCCTCAGGCGTCACCCGGGGGGGTCCCGGGGGGCCCCTCAGGCGTTACCCGGGGGGGGGTCCCGGGGGGGCCCCTCAGGCGTTACCCGGGGGGGGTCCCTGCCGAAGCTCCTCCCAGCGGCGCTCGAAGAAGCGGCGCAGGGCGCGTCCCGCCCGCCCCACGGCCGAGTCGTCCTCGTTGAACCGCCGGCAGTTGTCGAACACCAGTGACGCGTCGGCCGCGAACTGCGCCGGGGTCGAGTACCTGGGGGGGGCAAAGAGGGGCGTCAGGGGACCCCCGGCATCGGGGGGGGGGGCAGCCCCGGGGGAGAGACCCCCAACCCCAGGAGAGAACCCCAATCCCAGGAGAGAGACCCCCAGCCCCAAGAGGGACCCACAACCCCAGAGCAGACCCCCATTACTAGGAGGGGCCCCCAACCCCAGGGGTGAGCCCCAACCCCGGGAGACCCCCAACCCTGGGAGAGGGACCCCCGATCCCAGGAGGGACCCCCATTGGAGGGGTGAACCCCATTGGAGGAGGGACCCCCATGGAAGGGGAGACCCCTGTCCCCAGAAGGGACCCCCAACCCCAGGAGAGAGACCCCCAAATCCCAGGAGTGATGGATCCCCAACCCAAGAGCAGACCCCCATTATCAGGAAGGACCCCCATCCCGAGGGGTGAGCCCCAGCCCTGGGAGAGAGACCCCCCCAACCCCAGGAGGGACCCCCAGCCCCAGCAGGGACCCCCAGCCCCCCCCATTTCCCCCCCCGGCTCACCCGCCCCGCAGCAGCCGCGCGCGCATGGTGCCCAAGTCCATGGGGTTCTTGATGACCCGGCGGTACCCGGGGACCAGGCGGGGGTTGACGGGCTCCAGGAAGGGCCACGCGTCCTCGTGCGCCTCCATCTCCATCAGGATGATCCTGGGGAGGGGGTGGCGGGGTCAGGGGGAGCCCCCGGGGACGCGCCCCCCCCAGCCTCCCCCCCCGCGCCCCCCGGCCCCACTCACTCGCACAAGGTCAGGTCGCTGGTTTGGCCCCGCGGCGCTGGGACCCTCCGCCGGGCGGGGGACAGCCCCTCGCCCGCGTACCGGGGCCCGGGCAGCCCCTCGCGGCGGCGTGAGGCTGGCCGCCGCCGCGGGCTCTCCTCCTCCTCCTCCTCATCCTCCTCCTCCACGAGGCCCCCCCCGAACAGACGCCCCCGTTTCCGTTTCTTGCCTCGCCGGGGCGAGACGTGGTCCCGGTACTGCCCTGCCTGCGGCGAGGGGACGGGGGTCACCGCCAGCGCCGGGGTCAGCGCCAGCCCTGGGGGGGTGGGGGGCGCCCTGGGACCCACCCGGGAGACGCAGACGGAGCAGAACCAGTCGCCCTCGGGCACCTCCGTCATGCGGGGCCGGTGGCAGTAGAGGTGGCAGCCGCGGTCGCAGCCGTCGCACAGCAGCAGGTGCTCGTCGTCGTCCCCGCGCCGGCACACGAGGCAGGTCTGCGGGGCGGGGGGCTCAGCGCCGCGGGGATCCCCACCATGACCCCCCCCCCCCACCCCGGCCCGGCGCGGGCTCTCACCACTCTGTTCACCGACTTCTCCCACGCGATGGATTTCTCCAGCTGGTAGATGCAGAGCGAGACCTGGGCCGCGCTGCGGCACCGCTCCAGCGTCTGCCGCCACGTCCGCACCCGGGGCGTGATCTCGTAGGCTCTGGGGGGGGGGAAAACGGTGGTCAGCGGGGGGGACGCGGCGCTCAGTGGGGGCCACACATGACCCAACACTGCGGGCAGGGGGACACACGGGGGGCTCACATCTCGGCGGGGCCCAGGCCCGGCTCCGCGGGGCCGCTCAGCACCACCTTCTCCAGCACCACCTCGTGCAGGGGCCACAGCGGCTCCTTCAGGTAGCGCCGCTCCACGTTCCGCTCCAGCGCCGCCAGCCGCAGCACCGCCAGGTCCAGCGGGTTCGTGGGCTCCCGGCGCAGCGGCTGCCCGTCCCGACGGCTCCGCACCGTGATGTCCTCCAGAGGCTCCACCTTGTGCTCGCAGTACCGCAGGTCGTCCCGCGTGGAGTCGGGGCTGGGGCACGTCCAGCCCTGCGGGGAGACGGGACTCAGGGCGGGCGCCCGGCTGAGGCCACCGCGGCTCCCGGCCAAGGCCACTGTGGTGCCCAGCTGATGCCACCAGAGCACCTGGCCAATGCCACCGCGGCGCCTGTCCCGGCACCCACCCGGATCTGCAGGTCGGCCATCAGCACGCGCTGCTCCAGCTCCTCCACCCACTGCAGCACCGCCAGGTCGGCCTCGTAGGCTCTCTCCATCACCGACCACCGGGCCAGGGCTTCCTGAGTCACGGCGGCGCCGGCCGCCTCGGGGCGCGGGTGGAAGATGGGGTCTGGGGGGGCAGAGGGGGGCTCCTCAGCGGGGGCCCGGGAGCAGCCCCCCGCCCCGGCGGCGCGGGCGGCCCTTACCGGTGGCGGCGCGCAGGCAGACCTCGCGCAGGAACTCCTTGTGCTTGGTGAGGTGCTTGTGCAGCGCCTTCTCCCGGATGCCGCGGGGGTGCAGCGCCCGGGCCACCGCCTCCAGCTGCTCGGGGTCCTGCAGCCACCACCACCCGCTCTGCATCTCTGCAAGGCAGCGCCGCCGCACTCAGCACCCGCCGGGGGCACCGGCGCTGCCCGGGGGTCCCGGGGCCGGGCTGCGGGGGGCTCACCAGGGGGGACGGGCTGCTCCGTCAGCTGGGTCAGGTACTTCTGTTCCATCTGCTTGAAGAACTTGGTGGGGGGCCGCCCTCGGCGCTTGGGCTGCCCCGGGGGGTCCTGGAGCTTCTCCAGGCTGCCTCGGCCTCGGGGGCAGGCGCCGTGGGCCCTGGCGCCGGCGGGCACCGGCGTGGAGGCGAGGAGGGGGGCCGCGGGGTCGTCCGCAGGGAGGCCGTTCAGCTGGGGGGGATGGAGAGCGTCAGGAGGGCCGGGTCTGTACCGGCCCTCAGCCCCCGACCCCGCAGCCCCCCACCCTGCAGCCGTTTCACTTCTGGTGGGCTCAGCCCGGGGGGTTGGGGGCAGCAGGACCGAGCTCCCGGGGAGCCACCGCGGGGACAACGTCCCCCAGCCCCGGGGGCAGCTGGTGCCCAGGCAGAGGGTCCCACCCTGCTCTGGGCAGGCTGGGGTGGGAACGTGGGGCGCAGCCCCCCGCCCCGGTGGGGCCCAGCACGTACCTGCCTGTCCAGGCCCTGGGGCCGGTCGCCGCGGGGGTGGCTGTGGGGCGGCGCGGTGGCTCGGGGCGAGGGCTCGGCAGAGGAGGTAGCGAGGGGGGCTCGGTCATCGCAGGGCGTCTGGGGCAGCAGGTTGAACCAGGGCTTCTCCGCAGTCTCCGGGACACGCTCCTCTTCCTCCTCCTCTTCCTCCTCCGCGGGGTCCGAGGGGGCCGGGAGCAGCGGGAGCCCCCCGTCCCCCGCGCCGGGGCTGCTGTCCGGGGTGAGGACGGAGCCCTGGAGCAGGGAGGACTGGGTCTGGCTGAGCCAGGAGAGGAAGGCGGACTGGCTGAGGTCGTGCTGGCTCTGCCCCAGCGGCGCCGGCTCCTCCAGGGCCCCGTTGAGGGGCAGGGCCGGGGGCTGCGGCCCGCGGTGCGGCGGCAGCTCCGCTTTGCTCTTGCGGGGGCGGCCGCGGGAGCGCGGGGCCGGGCAGCTCGTCCGGCTGGGAACGGGCACCGGCACGGGCACGTCTGCCGGCTCCTCCTTCACCGGGGGCACGTGGGGGGACGCCTTCTCCTCGGGGGGCTCCTGGGGCGCCGGCTCGGCCGCTGCGGGGGCAGGAGGAGGTGAGATGCGGGGTCCCCTCCTGGCCGGGAGATCCCCCCGCCCCGGAGCCCCTTCCCCGCTCACCCTCCGCGCCCTCCACGAAGATGCCGCCCAGGTGGGGCAGGACCCAGTACCGCCGCCGGTACCGGTCCTGCCCCAGCGAAGCCGCCCGCAGCGTCTGCGAGGAATGGAGCAGCTTCTTGCGGAAGAACATCTGCCTCTGTGGGGAGAGCGCGGGGCGGTGAGGGGCCCCCAGCCCCGCAGCGGGGCCGAGCCCCCCGCCCTCGCCGCCCGCTCACCTTGGTCAGCTTCTCGATCTGCCGCTCGAGCTCGGGGACGCTGGACGCCGACGTGTCGGCCTGGGGACGGGACGGGACCCCTCAGGGACGTGCAGGCGGGTGGGGAAGAGCCCCCCGAGGGTCCCCATCGCCGCCCCCCGTGAGTGGCAAACCCCGCGGCTGCCCCACCTCCTCCTCCCTGCGGGATCTCCGGCCCCGGCTCTCCTCCTCCTCCTCCATCTCCAGCCCCGGTTCCTCGGTCAGGCGGGAGCTGCGCCGGCGCCGACCGTCCTCCAGCCCCGTGATCTCCGACTCGGGACGGCCCGTCTTCTTGGCCAGGGCCACCTTCAACCTGTCCGGACACAGCAGAGACATCCGCTGCCTGCCCTGCTGCCCGCCCCCACGCCCACCCCGCTCCCCGAGGCACACGGTTACACCACGGCACCAGAAAAGTCACCGTGGGGCCCCGCTGTGCCCGGCGGGGCAGCCCCCTCCCAGCCCCAGGGGGACGCGGTGCCGCCCGCAGCCCCTTGCCGCCCACCTGCGCAGTCGGCCCTCGATGATCCACTTGTTCCTCCTGTAGCTCGACATGTTCTCCAGGGTCTTGTCGATCTCGCTGCGAGCAGACGGGGGCCGGCTGCGGCGGGGGCTCTCCCGGGACGGAGCAGAGCCCACGCCGTGCCCGGAGGGGCCGGGGCCGGGGACGCAGCCCCCCGCCCCGCTCACCTGATGATGACGGCGCTGCCGTTCAGCTCGGCCACCAGGAAGGCCAGGATGGCGGCTTTCCTCTCCGGGGGCAGCGCCTGGAAGGGTTTGGTGCGCAGCCCCTCGCACAGCTCCTCGCCCGCCCCGTGCGCCGTCAGGAAGCAGCGCAGGATCTCGGAGACGGTGTCGCGGTTCAGGCTGATCTCCGACACCTTTTCCCCCAGGATCTTCAGGGACTGGGCAGAGCGGAGACGAGGTTGGGGAAGGGGCAGGGGCTGGGGCAGGGGCTGGGGCAGGGTCTGGCTCACCTGGCAGTACGGCGGCAGCCCGGGGTCGTAGAGCGCGGCCCGCAGCAGCCGCACCAGCAGGTCCTGCACGGCACCGGCGCTGCCGCCCACCCCCAGCAGCCCCTCCTGCAGCGCGCCCAGGCTGGGCACGTCCCTGGCCGGGTCGAAGCCCAGGACCTTGCCGTAGCTCTGGAGGAACTCCACGACCGTGAGGCAGTCGGAGAAGGCGCGGCTGGGCAGGACGAGGCCCGGGATGCGAGAGAAGGCCGGCAGGGGCTGCGGGGGGCCGGGGGGCGGTCAGGGCCGGCGCGGTGCCGGGCAGCCCCAGCCGAGCCCCCCGCCCCAGCCTACCTGGTGGTCCCCCAGGCACATGTCCTCCGTCGGCTTCTTCATCTCCTCCAGGATGAGCTGCTGCCGCCGCCGCTCCTCCACGCGCCGCTGGGCCACCAGCCCCTTGTCTGCCTTGCGAGCCCCTTTGCCCCTCTTCTCCTTGGGCCGCCCCTTCTCCTTGCCCTTCTCCGCTTTGCCCTTCTTCTCCTTGGCCTGAGGACGGACCCGGGCGCGTGGGGAGAGCGGCTCCACCCCTGCTCCCTCCCCGGCCCCCTCGTAGCCCACGACTCACCTTGGATTTCTTCTTGGCCTCCTTCGCTCGGGGGCCTTTGGCCTCCTGCTTCTGCTTGTTCTTGGCCTGGAGGGGACAGGGCCAGCTCGGGGACCCGGGGACCCTCCCGCGCCAGGGAACCCCCCACCCCAGACCCAGAGCGGCCCCGGAGCCACCCCGAGCCCCGCGCAGCCGCTCGTACCTTCCGCCTCATTTTCTTCTTGATTTTGCTCATTTTCAGCTTGTCCTCGTCGCTGAGCACCTCTGCGAGGGCAGAGAGGGGGGCGATGGGCCGGCTGCCGGGGTCCCGCCAGAGCCCGGCTGCGAGGGGCTGCACCAGCCGCCCCGCGCCGGCGCGGTCGGGGAGGGGGTACCTTGGGCTTCCAGCCTCTTCAGCAGCCGCACGTCCGTCTTGCTCAGCAGATCGACCATCTTGGCCTTGGGAGGGCGGCCCCGGCCGCGCTTCGCCGCCGGCGGCTCCTTGGCCTTGGCCTTCTCGGCGTTGCGGGGCCGCCCGCGCTTGCCCGTGATGGCCTGGATGCGCGCGGGGATCTCCTCGGGGCTCAGCTGCACCCACTGCAGACCCTGCGGCACAAACCCGGGTCACCCTGCGGCGCGGCGAGGGCGGACGCGGGGGGACGGGGCCGCCCGCCCCAGACCCACCTCCGGCGTGTCCCGCTCCTCGTAGAAGTCTCCCACGGGCATGCGGGGGCTGAAGCTGAAGTGCTCGCGCCGGACGTCCTGCACCACGTTCCTGCTCAGGTACTGGGGAGGAGGAGGAGGAGGAAGGCTGTGAGGGGGGCTCAGCGCTCGGGGCCCCGCCGCTCCCGGGGGGCTCTGGCAGAGCCGGGGGGGCTGTGGCAGACCAGGACGCCGGGACCGCACCTTGATCACCTCCGGGAACTGCTTCATCCTCTTCCCGCAGGGCCCGTAGTACCAGGTCTCGCCCTGCCAGCGGTGGTTCCCCCTCCGGATCCGCACCTCCCGCCTCCACCTGCACACAGGGACCCTCAGCCGGTGCCGGGGGGCGGGCGGCCGCGGCGCGGGACACGGAGGGGGGCCGGCGCCACGTACCCGTGCTGCAGGGGGAAGCGCACCTCGTCCTGCGTGGCGATGCGCCGGCGGGGGACGTCGCCTGCGGGAGAGGGGACGGGGCGCTGGGCTGGGGCGCGCGGCGGCGGGGGGGCGGCCGCGGGGGTCTCGGCCTTACCTGCCGCCGCGGCGCTCGGCGGGGCGGCCTCCTCGCCCTCCCCTTCTGGCACGGCTGAAGTCTCCGGGCAGCTGTCGGCGACCCCTTCCTCCTCCTCCTCCTCCCCTGGGGAAGGGGCTGGGGACGCTGGCTCCAGCGGGGGGTCGAGCCCCAAGGACCCCGACCCCTCCAGCCCCTCGTGGCTGCTGCCGTCTGCGGAGCCGAGGGCAGGGATGTCACCGCCGAGCGCGGCCGCCGTCCTGCTCTGCCCGTGGCACCGGGCAGCCCCGGCTCGGCCCAGGGGGGATGTGGCCATGCGTCCCCTCCCCGAGCTGGTCGGGGGCACTCGCGGCATGGAGGAGACCCCCCACGGGGGCACCGTCCCGTCCCGGTGTGGCACGTACCGTGCAGGGCGGGCGGCGAGCCGGGGCTGGCGAGCAGCGGGGGGGGTGGGGGGCCGGTGGGCAGCAGGCTGAAGGGGTCGGCAGCGTGGAGGGGGGGGCTGGCGGCGCAGGGCAGGTCGGGGGGCTCCTCCAAGGGGGACTTGTCGCTCACCAGCTGCGAGTCGTCCATGGCGTAGAGGTCCCCGGTGCTGGGATCTGGGGGGGGGCAGCACCAGGACCGGGGCTGGGGGCGTGCGGACCCACATCTCCACTCCCCGGGGGCAGCCGGACCCCCGGCCGAAAAGGCGCCGGCAGAGGAGGGGTTAAGGGGCGCGGGCGCCCCCAGCCACGCCCCCTCCTCCGGGAAGGAGCCCAAGATGGCCGTGGCCATGGTGGCGGTGCCGTGGCGGTGGCGGTGCAGTGGCCGTTCGCCAGCACGGAAGTTCAGGCGCTGAGTAACAGCCTCGTCACGGCGCCGGGAAGGCCAGTAGCAGAGGAGGCCGGCACGGGAGCGACGCGGGCACGGCCCAGCCCGCTGGCACCGGCCCAGGGCCGCCGGGGAAGGCCTCTGCCACTGCCACGGCCACTGCTACCACCACGGCCACCACCATGGCCGCCACCACCACGGCCACCACCACTGCCCTCTGCCCCGAGGGGACGGAGAGGGGCTGGGCGTTGCTCCCCCCCGCACAGGCAGTGCTGGTGATGCCCCCCCAACCCCACCGTGACCCCCCAGCCCCACCGTGACCCCCCCAGCCCTGCCGTGACCCCCCCAGCCCCGCCGTGAACCCCTACCTCTAGCCAGGGACTCGAAGGGCTCCAGGGGGTCTGCGCCGAGGAGGTGGGCGTCCTCCAGCCGCGGGGCGATGGGCGACGCGTCCCCCAGGACAGGCCCCTCCTGGCCCAGCGGCACCGCGCCAGGGATGGGCCCGTTGTAGCTGCAGATCTTCAAGTCTAAAGGGAACAACCAGCCGAAAACAGACCCTGTGGCAGCGGGACGTGGCGCCCGGCCACCCCCGCCCCGGGGATCACCCGGCACGAGCCGCTGCCATTCCCCACACCGGGGTGGTTGGCTGCCGGGCCTCCCCCCGGCACCCGGCCGTCCCGGGGCTCGCCCATGCGCTGGGAACGCAGCTCCGCCAGCGGTGATGCCGCGGGCTGCGCCCAGCCCAGTTTAACAAGATCCCAACACCAACAGGCCAAACCCCGTCCAGGACACAGGGGTCAGGGGGGCCGGGCCCCTCCGGGCAGTGCGACGCCCAACCAACGCCACCGTCCCGGAGCTCTGCCCGCCGGCACCCGCAGCGCCGGGCTCCTACCTGGCTGCGCCTCCTCCAGCTCCCTGCTGCCCACCAGCCCGCCCCCGTTCTCCACGATGGCGGCGGGGATCTCTTTGGCTGCGGCGTCGGCGTCGCCCGGGCTGGCACCCGGCTCCTCCGGCGGCAGCGAGAAGGGCTGGGAGCCGGAGCCCAGCATGGGCGAGGGCTGGGCGGCCGTGAAGAAGCCGGCCGGCCCGTTCTGCATCAGCTCGAAGCTCTGCTCGTGGAAGGAGTCATAGAGCTCCTGCGAGTCGAAGTTCAGCCCCATGGGGCCGGCGGTGCCGTTGCCCCAGAACTCCTGCCCGGCCCCCCGCAGGTTGGTGCCGTGGCCCGGGGACGCCGGCCGGGACCCCCCGGCCACGCCGTTGAGCGGGAAGGGTCCGAGGCCGGGGAGCGGGGCGGCGGCGGCGGGGCTGCCGTCCTTGAGGCCACCGGCGGCGCCGGGCGCGTACGGCGCGTAGTCCCAGAGGCAGTCGTAGGCGCGGAGGGGCGGCGTGCCGGCGGGCGGCGAGCCGGGGGGGAAGGTCCCTGAAGTACTGGGGTGAGATACAGTAGAGAAGCCATTGACATTCATGCCCCCGTTCAGACCTGCGAGGGAGCCAGAGGAGAGGAGCCGGGTCAGCGGCGGCGGCGTCTCGACACCCGGCCCCGGCAGCGCTGGACGAGAGGGTCTGAGGACAGACGGACGACCCGCCCCAGCGCCCTGCCCGGCCGGTGCCCCCTCGCCCCAGCTGCCTGTGCCCCCCCAGAGCCCCCAGCACAGCCCCTCGCTCGGCGAAACCGGCTGCGCCACGGGGCTTCACCGGCACCGGGCTGGGAGCCGCGGGACGCCGGGGATTAGCCGAGCGCTTGGCAGGGCCGCGCCGGATCAGCTGACCGGCCAAATCCACGCGGGGACCCCGCTCCGGCACGGCCGCTTTTCTAGGCCACGGCGGCGGCGGGCACGGCGCAGACCCCAGCCCGGGCCCCGCGCGCCGTCACCGGCCGCGGCCGCGCTGTCCCCGGGGGGGGACACACTTACTTTTCCCTTGCGGGGGGAAGCCGAGCGGGGGGCCGTGGGCGAAGGGGCTGTCCCCTGAGGCAGGCGTGGGTTTCGGTCCTGAGGCAGCGGGTGCGGAGGAAAGGCCAGTGAAGGTAAAGTGGGCGTTTGCTTCCATGTCTGCGGGGGGGAGAAGGGGGGCACCGGGGTCACCCGCCAGCTCTGCCGCGAGCTGGCCCAGGCCCGGCAGCCCCCGGGCCGAGCTGCCACCTGCCCGCGCGCAGCTCGTCACCGCTCCAGCGTCCCCAGGGACGGCATCGCCGAGAAACCCCCCTTGCCGCCGCCCGCGCTTCCTCCCACGCTAAACTCAAGCGCTCGGCTCCCCGGTGCCGCCATCCCGGGGCCCCGGCACGGGACGAGGCCGCGGGAGCTCCGTCAGGCTCCCGGCCGGGGGACCCGCAGGGGCCATTTCCCAGCGAAGCACCGGCCCCCCCCCGAGCAGCTCCGTGACCCCGCAGGGCCCCGGCGCAGCCCGGCGCTCCCGGGGGAACGCTGTGCTCCCAGCACAGAAATGGCTCTGCGGTGACAGCCGGTGCCCCCCGCCGCAGCCGGAGGGGACCCCGCGCCCCACGGCACAGCCCACGCACGGACCCGAGCCCCAGGCGCAGCCCTGGGGACGCCCCCACGGCAGGACCCAGGCCGGCCTCACACGATGCCACAGCCGGCATCGCCCCGTCCTGCCGCACATGCCAAACCTGCCACCGGCCGAGGCGGTGCCGGCTCCGCCGACCTCTCCGGAAGGGCCAACGTTGCCGCGGCGCTTCAGCAGCAGCTCGTGGCACGGCCCGTGTCGAAACCCAGCCGGGGATTTCATCACGCCCGCGCCCGCTGGTGCCCCGGTGGGGGCCGGGGTGACCATGGCCACCGAGCCCTCTCCCAGCCGGCCGGGACAGCGGTGATTCATCCACCAGAGAAACCCGTATGGGCGGTGACGCGGCTGCCACATGCACGTCGCTCCCGGACATCCCGGGGAGGCCCCGCAGCCACCCCCGGCCCGTGAGCCGGGGACTGGCACTGCCCAGCGCCTGCCCCGGCCCCGGCCCTGAGCCCCGGACGCTGCGGGGAAACAGAACAGCCTTTCTGGTGCCGGCTTTGGGGGTCCGGGGAGACGGCAAAGGGACGTGCCAGAACCGGGCAGGCGGCGGCCGCAGGTCAGCGCCGCAGACTGGGATGGACTGGGAGCCGCGGGGATCACGGGTGGGAGAGAAGCACCACGGCTGAGAGGGGAAAATGGAAGCCGGGACGGTGGGAACTACCGAGGGCAGAGGGGCTGGAGCGGGGAGCGCGGCCGGGAGGGCTCAGCCGCGGGCCCGGTCCAGCTGCGCCAGGACGGCACCGGGGGCTGTGGCACGGCCACGCGCACCCCGGCTCGGGGGACACCCTGGAGCTGCCCTCGGCATCGCCGGGAGCGCGGCCAGCGCTGGGCGCGGTGCGGGCAGAGGCCGTCGCCTCCTGCCAGGGCCGGGGCTCCCGCCCGGCCCCGCTCCCCCCGCCGGGCAGCACGTGACCGAGCGCGGAGCCGCAAACTGGGCCACGGCGTCACCGGAGCGGGCGAGGCCGGGAGGGCGAGGGCCGGCCCGGGGATGCGCCGGCGGCAGGACGGGAGCCTCAGGCCCGGGGTGTCACCGGCAGCGCCGAGGCAGGGGCTGCTCCCCGGCTCCCACCGGCGCGGGCAGAGCCGACGTGGCAGCGCCCGCCGGCACCGGGTCCGGGCTTCCCGGTGCTCCCGGTGGCGGCGGGTGCCAGGCGGTGACCCAGAGCCCCCCGGCCCCGGGAGGCCCCGAGACGCGACCTCATTAAAAAGGACATTTCAAAAACAACGAGACGCAACAACCGGCTGCCACTTCCCGGCCACTTCCTGCGGGGGACGGACACGGGGGGACACGGCCCGGCCCGGCCCCCCCCGCCCGCGGCGCCGCACCCGGCGGGGACTCCCGGTCCCTGCGGCAAGGACAACCCCCCCCCCCGGGGCTCGCCCCGTCCCCACCCACCGCCGCAGGGGGGAACCGAACGGGGCGGGGGGGGGCACGGACGGACGGTACCGGGGGGTGGTGGGGGGGGGGGGGCCTCCCTCCTGCGCCGGGACGGGAAAGCGGGGAGAACCGCACCGGCCACCGGGAACGGGGGCCCGGGCTCCCCGCGGCTCCAGGACGGGGCCCCCGTGCTGGGCCCGGACGCCTCACCGGGGGGGAACGGGGGTCTCGCCGGGCGCCGGTAACGGCGAGGGGGGGGGGTCTCACTAAGCACCGGGACGCGTCGGGGGGCGGGGGGTGTCTCACCGAGGTCGGGAAAGGGGGGGAAGGTCTCGCTGGGGCCGCCCCGGCCCCCCCCGCGCCGGGCCCCAACCGCCTTCCCCCCCCCCCCGCGCCGCCACCGGCCGCCGCGGCCCGTCACCCCCCGCCCCGCCCCGACCCCGCACCTGGCAGCGGCGGCGCGGGCCCGGCGGGCGCCCCGGGCCCGGCTCAGGCGGCGCGGGGCGGGACGCGGCTCGGCATGGCGCGGCCCCTCCGCCGGACCGGGCCGGGCCGGGCCACCGGGCCCCGGGGCCGAGCAGCGGCAGGAAGCGCCTCGCGCCGCCGGGCGGTCCCGGCCCCGCCCCCCGCGCGCGCGTCACGGCCGCCGCGATGGCGTCACCGGGAGCGGCGCCCGCGCGTCACCGGGGGCGGGGCGCGCGCCCACGTGGGAGGGGATCCCCGCCCCCGGCGGGGTCAGGGCGGGGGGAATCCCCGCACGGGGCCGCCCCCCCCCCGCCCCGGCGCCCCCCGGGACCGCTCCCCCCCGGGCCCGCCCCCCCCACCCGCTCCCCCGGGCCCGACCCCGGATACCGGCGGCGCCGCGCGGGGCAGGAGCGGACGGGGCCGGGGCCGGGACCCCCCCAGACACGGGCGCTGCCCGTCTCTGCGCGGCCGCGGGGACACCGGCGCCCCCCGCCCCGTCCCGGCCCCGCGGGGACCCCCGGGATACCCGGTGACGTCACGCGGCACCGGCCGCGCCGCGCTGCGCAGGGACCGGGGGCGCCTCCGGGAACGGGGCGGGGGGGGAAGGAGGTGCCGGTACCGGGGGGGAGCTGTCCCGGTGCGGCCCCGGGGGTTGGGGGAAACTCCTACCCGGTGCGGGGGCGGTGGGGCCCGGTCCGGGGGTTCTCTGCCCGGTGGGGGGTCCCGGTCCGGTGGGGGATCCCGGTACAGCCGGCGCGGCCCCGCGGGGGTCCCGGTGCGGGGGGCGTCCGTGTCTCCGGGGCCCCCCCGCGCGCTGCGTACCTCTGGGCGGCGGCGCCGGCCGGTGCCCGCCCGGTGCGGGGCCGGTGGCGCAGCCGGTGCCGGTGGCGGGGCAGGTGCTCCCGGCCCCGCGTGATGTCACCGGCCGCCGCCGCCCCCTCCGCGCGCGGGACGCGCCGCCATTTAAAGGGACCACGGCCCTGCGCGGCGGGGACGGCGGGGGGCAGCCCTGCAGCGGGACCCCCGCGATCTCCCCCCCCCATATCAGGAAGCCCCCGGTGAGGAGCTCGGCCCGGCCCCACGGGTGGGGGGTCCCGGTGCCCCCGGGGTGGGGCACAGCCGGTGCTGGAGCCCCGCGGCCCCCCTGGGACCCCCGGACAAAGCCGGAGCGGCCCCAGGGTGGCTCCTTGTGCCACAAAATGGTGGAGCCGGCGCGGGGGGAGCGACCGGGACAGACAAGGGGACCGGCCCCCCCCACCGCCCCCTGCCCCACGTGAGGGGGGTCTCTCCCCACCCCTGGGGACCCCCCGGGGCCGGGGGCCCTTGCACTGCTGGGACAGCGCAGCCCCCCGCTGTGCCCACCCTGCTGCCCCCCTCCCATGGCGGAGGGGAGCCCCCGGCCAGCCCAGACCCCCATCCCGTGGGTGGGGGGCTCACAGGCCCCCCCCACCCCTCAGCACACGGGGCCCCAGGACGGTTTTCACTGATGTTTTATTGGAAACGTTAAATACGGGGGGTCCGGCCCCAGGCGGAGCCGGGGGGCAGCGGGGGGCCGCAGCGGGACCCCCTCACGCGTGCTCTTCGACCAGCTTCTCCGCCTTGGCCACCGCCTCCTCGATGGGCCCCACCATGTAGAAGGCCTGCTCCGGGAGCTGGTCGTACTCACCTGGGGGGAGAGGCCGCCTCAGCGGGGGGAGCGGGGAGCCCCTGGGCCCCCCCAGCTCCCCCGGGCCCCCAGCTGCCCCCTGCCCAGCCCGCAGCCCCCCCGGGGGCCGTCTCACCTGCCAGGATCTGCTTGAAGCCCTTGATGGTCTCCTTCAGCGGCACCAGCTTGCCCATGTGGCCGGTGAAGACCTCGGCCACCTGGAAGGGCTGCGACAAGAAGCGCTGGATCTTGCGAGCCCGGGCCACCGTCAGCTTGTCCTCCTCCGAGAGCTCGTCCATGCCCAGGATGGCGATGATGTCCTGCAGGGACTTGTAGTCCTGGCGGCAGGGACGGGGGGTGAGCGGCCAGCACCGGGCTTCCCGCCCCCCCCAGCACCCCCGCGGGGGCTGCCCCGGCCCCCTCACCTGCAGGATCTTCTGCACCCCCCGGGCCACGTCGTAGTGCTCGGGGCCCACAATGTTGGGGTCCATGATGCGGGAGGTGGAGTCCAGCGGGTCCACGGCCGGGTAGATGCCCAGCTCGGCGATGGCGCGGGACAGCACCGTGGTGGCGTCCAGGTGGGCGAAGGTGGTGGCAGGGGCAGGGTCGGTCAAGTCGTCGGCCGGCACGTAGATGGCCTGGGGAGGCGGGAGGGGACGGTGGGCCCGGGGCGGGCGCTGTGGCTGGCACCGTGGCACCCCCGGCACGGCGGGGCCGGCCCTGCCCTCACCTGCACCGAGGTGATGGAGCCCTTGCGCGTGGTGGTGATCCTCTCCTGCATGGTGCCCATGTCGGTGGCCAGCGTGGGCTGGTAGCCCACGGCGGAGGGGATCCTCCCCAGCAGGGCCGACACCTGCGAGGGAACAGGGCCCGTGAGAGGCCGCGAGGGGCCAGGTGGCCCCCGCAGGGCCCGGCCCGGCCAGCGCCGCGCTCAGCCCCCGGAGCACAGACCTCGGAGCCCGCCTGGGTGAAGCGGAAGATGTTGTCGATGAAGAGCAGCACGTCCTGGCCCTCCTGGTCCCTGAAGTACTCGGCCACCGTCAGCCCCGTCAGAGCCACTCTGGCACGGGCGCCCGGGGGCTCGTTCATCTGCCCGTAGACCAGGGCGACCTGCGGGCAGGACGCGGTGTTGGCACGGTGCCGCGCTGCCGCCCGCGCCCCCCCCGGCCCCCTCACACCTTGGACGTGGTGTCTTTCAGGTTGATGACCCCAGACTCGATCATCTCGTGGTACAAGTCGTTGCCCTCGCGGGTTCGCTCCCCCACGCCGGCGAACACCGAGTAACCGCCGTGGGCTTTGGCCACGTTGTTGATCAGCTCCATGATCAGCACCGTCTTGCCGACGCCGGCGCCTCCAAACAAACCTGCGAGGGAACAGGAGCCCCGCTCGACCCCGAGCCGCTGCGGCTGCCCCCGGCCTCCCTTCACCCCCTTCCTCCTCAGATCAATAACCGCTGCTTCAGCGAGCTCAGAAGAACGAAAGTCAAACGGTCGCTCATCAGCGAAGGAAACCGCCGCAGAGGGACCGGCCCCGAGCCCCGGCGGGGCTGGCAGGGTGCCCCCTCCCCACACACCCCCGTTCCTCCGGCGGCAGCGTACCGATCTTGCCGCCCTTGGCGTAGGGAGCCAGCAGATCCACCACCTTGATCCCCGTCACCAGGATCTCCTGCTCAACGCTCATCTCCACGAACTCGGGGGCTTCGGCGTGGATAGCAGCAAACCTGGAGCAGGAGGCGGGGAGGAACGGGGCTGAGCGGCCGGACCGAGACCCTTGGCCAGGGTGCAGCCAGGAGAACCCCAGCGCAGCAGGGACGTGCCGCATCCCCGATCACAGACGTGTCCGACACCCCGGACCCCGCGCCACGCTCGTCTCCCAGCCCGGAGCGTCACTCACTGTTTCGTCGTGATGGGGCCCCTCTCATCGATGGGTTCCCCGATGACGTTCATGATCCTGCCCAGGGTCTCGGGGCCGACGGGGATGCGGATGGGCGCGCCGGAGTCCAGCACCTTCTGTCCTCTCACCAGGCCTTCTGTCCCGTCCATGGCGATGGTGCGCACGGTGTTCTCCCCTGCCAAGGGCCCAAGGACAGCGTCACAGCAGCGCCCTCGAGCTGACCCTGGGGACGGCTGCTGGTGGCTTCCCCAGGTCCTGCCAAGGGAAGAGCCCAGGACCAAGAGGAGCAGCAGGACCCAGGGACAAAACCGCACAGAGAAAACCCGAGCCCAAACCGCAGCCCAGAGCCCCCGGCAGCCATTTTCCTCCTCCTCAGATCGAGTCCGTGGCTTCAGCGAGCTCAGGAGAACGAAAGTCATCGAGACGGATCATCACGGGAGGCGCCCCCGGCCCCCCGCGGCGGGTGCTCACCCAGGTGCTGAGCCACCTCCAGCACCAGTCGGGTCTCCCTGCCCTGCACCTCCAGCGCGTTCAGGATGGGCGGCAGCCCCTCGTCGAACTGCACGTCCACCACGGCGCCGATGACGGCCACGATGCGCCCGGTGGTGGCGCCGGCCTTGGCGGCGGGGGCCGCCTGCGCCGCATAGTCCCGTCCTGGGGGGGAAGAGGGGAGGGACGAGTCAAGGTCGGCCGGGGAGCGGGTAGCTCCGAGCTCCCCTGCACTCCCCGGGGTGTGCCCGGGACCGCCCGCACCCCCCCGGTGCTCCCGGGACCCCCCCGCTCTGCCCGGGACCCCCGGCACCCCCCGCTCCCCCGCCAAGGGCCGCTGCTCCCCCCGCGCCCGGTGTCCCGGCCCACCCCCCTCGCCCCGAGCGCGGGCACAGCCCGTCCCGCCCCACCCCAATAACGGCGCCCCGGTAACGGGCCTGCGCAGGCCCCAAGGTGACCCCGCGGCCGCCCCGCACTCACGCGCCCCAGCGGCGGCGGCCGGGCCGGCCCCGCGGCTGAGCAGCAGCGGCAGGAGGTCGCGGCCCGGCCCGGCCCCGCGGCGCAGCAGCGGCCGGACGGCGGCGGCGGCGGCGGCCCCGCACCGACCCGCGAGCCCCAACATGGCGGCGCCGAATGAGCCCCGCGCCCCGCCCGCCCCTCGCGGCCCCCGGGAGGCGGGCCCGCCGAGCGCGTCATCGCCGCCGCGCGCTCTCATTGGCCGACGCGCTGAGCCGCACCGGCCGCATTCGCTCTCCCATTGGCCGGACTTGTCTGGGCGCTCGCTTTCCGCCTGCGCCATTGGACTGCAGCTCTATCCGTCAAAGAACACTACGAATTGATTGGGTGAAGTTGTCGGGAAGGGGCGGGCCGCGGCCGGAGGGCGCCGGAAGTAGCGGCGCACGTGTCCCGCGCTTGTCCTTGGGGCGGGCGCCGTGACCGCGGGACCAGGCCGCGGCCCCCCCGCCAGGCCCCCGGACCCGAGTGCCCCCCCCGGGGCCATAGCGCTTCCCGCCGCCCCACCAGGCCCCCCCGTGGCCCCAGTGCCCCCCCCCGCTCCGCGCTACCGGCAGATGAAGGGACAGGGCCCAGGCGGAAGGAGAGCCAGGGAGTCTTCAACAGTTTATTAGAAAGAATGTAGACATTAAAAAAATCCCCGCTGCTCTGAACAGAAATTGAGGTTTTTCAGCCCGGTCAGAAGCCGCCCGCGCCCCGCGGTCCAGTCGCGCCCCTCCCCACAGTGCAAACACCGTTTGGTCTCAACGCTCAGACTGACAAAGCCACAAGGCAGAGCCCCGCGTGCCCCAGGAGATGTAACGGGGTAACGGGGCCGGGCTCCAGCCACCCCCCACCCGCCATCCCACACCAAAGGGGGAGAAATTGGTTTCCTTTTCACTACAAACTTTAGCAGGAGGGACCTGAAGCCAGCACAGAGGTTCTGCTGAATTTTGTGAGCCAATGACAACGTCCGTGTTTTGTTCCCGGTACAGACGTACAAAATTTCAGGCCGCAGAGGGGGAAAAAAATGCTCATTTAGGGCTCGGTGCCAATTCAGGGTTCTCCCGTTGTAATGACATCTGCTCCGAGGCAAGGAGGCTCTGTAACCTTTGCTGCGACTGCTCTGTGTCAATTGCCTACACCTCAATTGGGTTGGTTGGGTTTTGGAAGTCTGGAAAACGGTTCATGCATAACGTTATTGCCTCTCGTGGCTTAGGACCGCCCCGTGCAACGGTACACACCTACCATCAGTGAAGCCATTTAAAATGGACTGAAAATGGGTTAAAGGATGCAGGATCTCCCTTTAGGGCTATCAACTCAGGAATTCTTATCTCAATTATGAAATGTTGTGATGAAGTTCTTTCCCCAAACCCTGAAGACGACAGTTTTCCTTACTCCAGATCCGGCATTTCTAGAGAAAGAGAAGAGCGTTAGATTAGTGGGTGGGTTTTTCCTGTTGTTCCATTTTTTTAAAAAGTACCAGGAGCCCACTGACATCACAAGGGACACAAGCAAGATCTGGCCGTTGATCAAGGCCACAGGGCAGCTTCAGGCCTCTGACCCCAGCCAAGCACAGAGCTGGTTCTCCACAAGGAAGATCTTTACAGAACCGCTGCTGCAAGCGCAGGAGTCACTCGTGTAGAGCCAGCACCACAGACACCGACGCCCCACGCACCTCCCTGCTGCCCTTAAAGCCAAAGCCTCCCCAGGGCTACAGCTGGCGGGGAAGGTCAAACTGGTATTTCGTTCTCGTGGGGAATGGCTTTCACTAGATTAGCTCGTCTCACGCCGCTCAGACAAGGCGCCGGCATTAGCTCGCGGCCGGGATTTAGCGAGGCTGACGGGACCGAGCACCTGCTGCTCTGCTCAGGGCTCTCGCTCGACAGGGGGGGAACAAACAACTCCAACTTACTCTCATCATCGCTGTCTGGTGAGTCCTGGAAAGAAGAAGAAACATCAACTGGAGCAGACTGTGCTTGAAGGCACTTCTCCCTCTACCACCACCAACCCCGCAAGCGAGCTGCCGTTTCCAAAGCCGAGTGCCAAACGTGCTCTCCGTTGGCTGCTGTTTCTAGAACTCCAGGTTCCACAGGACAAGCTCAGTTTGGCCTCGCTGGCCAGAGCCTCCAGACCCACAATAGCCAGCGGTCACCGCAGAGGCAGGCGACACCACGCTGCCTGGGGCAAGCACTGACACCACCGCCCCCCACACCACTGCCGGAGGGGGGGACGATGACTTTTGCCAGATGACATCATTTGTCACCGGGGTTTGGTGCAGTTTCACCTTCTAACAGTGCTGAAGGGGGGACACAAGTTCGCCTCCAGCAAGCAGCGATGACTGCGCCGGGCACTGCGCCAGCGCCGCACGTACCGACTGCGAGTGGTACTTACATCATCTGCCCCATCTACTTCTGGCAAGTCTACGTCATCGTCTCCACCCATGTTGTTCATCATCTGTTGCAGAGAGATAATAGCCACGTTACGGGGTGAAGCCAACCACGCTCTCTACGCCAACTAGGGGAGCACTGTAAACATCTAAAAATAGCTTAAACCTGTGATAACCAACAGGCACCCACTGTCCTGACACACGAGCTGCACCTCTGCAGAGACTGCAAGGTGAGCACACACAGAGATTTCATTAATTGCCTTGCAAACCAGCCAGTGCCCTGGGTTAGTGCCGGCGCCTAAAACAGGACACACATCCACTTTGTACCCGACAGCAAACACAATCAGTCGTCTCCCTGCCCCGCCAACAGCCCAGAGCGCGGGTTAAAGCTGGCGACAGGAGAGCACCAGGAGGAGGAACCCCGAGGAAGGCGACTCTTCTGCAGCTGCCAGTCCCCGCTCGCCTGCGCACAGCCCGGAAGGAAACCCAAACCCCCAGCACTCATCGTCCCCTACCTCAGAAAAGCGATCGAAATTGGACATGTCTTCATCTGAGTCATCTTCCCAGTCTTTCCAGTTGTTGAAGTCCACACTGAGCCAGTTCAGCTGCGCACCAACACAAGAAGTTAATTAAGGACAGGCAAGTAACAAGCTGTTACTGTTCAGAGAAGGAAGGCTAGTGAGGACTGCCGCTCTGATCAGCAGCGCAGTAAGTGACCCATTAACCGCTGCATAATTATACATGACCCAAATATTAAACAAAATTAAAAACCAGGGCAGGCAACAGGCACTACTACCCCGGCCACCCCAGAGCCCAAACCCACCTTCGCCCTCTCTTTTGTTAACCTCGGCCACGCCTGACCAGATTCTCCTTTTCGTAAACAACACAAGATAGATCTGTCTGTTCTTTTATGCTTTGACTCCTGAAAAAGAAAAGAGCAAATACGTGTTAGTATCGTCGTCACAACTTCAAAGACTGCTCATATGAGACTCATTTGTCTTAAGCAATCAACTTTGTCCTGGAAAATCCCGCCCAGAGATGCCCTCCTGGGTCCCAGTCCAAGGATGCTCTGAGGGTCGAGGGAAGAACCTGCCCACCACACTGAAGCAGCCTGACTGTATTTTTCAGGATACAGCACTAAGAACACAGTAGGAGGAGAGTCAAGAGGATACTTACATTTGGATCAATATTATTAAAAAGGTCAATTTCGTTTAAATGTTTAAAGTTATCACTTCCTCCAAGACAACTGTTAAGAGAAAAAAAATGCTTGTGTTTAGCAGGAAAGGTCTTACAGAGCAAATACCTTCAGTAACAGAACTTGCTACTTTTAGGAAAACATCATCATCTGAACAGCCCCAGCTCAGCCTTTCGGATCCCCCCCCTGTGCCCTTCAGCTCGGGGCAGGCCCACGGGACTTACCTGAACGTAAGTTTGGATTTTTCAAAATTTACATTAACATCTTTACTGTCTTCAACGCAAAATTCAATAAAGACGTAGTCCCTTCGGTCGTACCACTTCGCAGAAGCAGGCTGCCTGTGAACACACCGTGTGAGACAAGTTCAAATCAGGTTTTGATTGATTCACCAATACTGAAAGAATTTTAAAACTCACCCTTCCACGCGGCCAGTAAACTCAACATTATCTTTCCTTATGTTTCTCCTGATGCACAACTTGAGCAGTTTGATTTTTTTTTACTGCATTGAGAGAAGTTCAACTAAAAGAATCCTTCCTGTTCTTAAAAGCTGCATTACTAGCTTATTATTAATCATCTTTAAAAGACACTTAAGGCTGAAAAAATATGTGAAGAATAAAAAGAGATACAACGCATTCAGTGCGTAAAGCCCCCAAAAAGCTCGTGCCGATGTTCTTTGAAGGAGCCATCAAAATCTATGAGATCAAAATAAACGTTACAGCAAATAAAAATGGTGACAAACCTTTCCAGACTGCAGACAGCCCCCTCTAACAGCTACACAGGCAGACTGGACGATGCTGTTTGTCATCCCAAGGGTTAAAACCCCAAAGCACCACCACTGAAAACCCCACTTTTTTGGACCTTGATACTATTAAAAAAACAGACCATTTAACAAAATTGCTACGAGTCAAACCCAGCTGAAGCCCTACAGGTACAAGAGCTGAAGAATCCCCGCTCTGACTCCTTGCTACAACCTTCTACGCACACAGACTAACTCCCACCCCCTCTGGCATCCTTCTGGCTTTCCACAAGCACCACAAGACGCGACAGCCTGCCCAGGGCACCAGAAAATGCAGCAGGACTCCTGACCAGCTCTTGTGTGTTCACAGCTCTACGGCGAGAGCTCACCCCACACTCGATCGGCTGGTGAAAGCCACCCCGGCTCGGCACGCCTCGGCCCCCCCTCTGCTTTCAGTTACTCTCCTGGCAACCCAGGCCAAGCGCACAACGGCACGTCTGCGTCCCAGCCAACGGCCACCCAGCGCGAGCGGCCGCTGCCAAGGCGCGGACCACGGGCGCTCTCCCACGTCGGCATCGCCCAGAGGCGCAGGGTCCAAGCGGGGATTTCGGAGCTCGTGCCCTGCAGAGACCTCAAAGACCCACCTGCGAGTCAGACTGGCTTTAAACGCTCTCAGCTGCACGGCCACTTACCAGGGTGTTTACTGCAACTGCCCTGACTGCAGGAAGCACAGAGGAGGCCAGCGTTCCCGTCGGGACGTGCCAGAGCGGCTTCCACTCCACGCACCGAGGGGAGGTGTTTGGTCTCTCTACTGCACCCTAAGCGTTACAGCACAGTAACCTGACAAAAGGGTAACTAACTCCTCAGCACATTTGTTAAGGTGACCATTGCTAGGCTTTTGGAACAGATTTTGACTCACCTGATCATCAACTGATTCAATTCTTGATACCGAACTGTGACACATTTAGTAGTTACTCGCTTTCCCTTTCAGCAGCACTTTTAGGAAGTGCTCAGGCATCTGCTTATTCAGGCAAAGTACAAGAGCAGCAGAGCAGTAATTTTCTTACTACAGTATTTTTTATTCCTTATTGGACACAATTTTCCTCCTCTAATAGGGAATGAAAGTCTCTCAGAGGAAAAAAAGAGGATGAGAAGCAGCCTGCTCTGTTCCCTCTGCGTTTGGGCACCGCGCAGCAGCCATTTCTCACACCACTGGAAGACAAAATCCCACTGCACGGGACTTGGTACCTCACTCAACGGCGCTGTTATCAGAACAGAAATCAGTGTCCCCGCTCACGATGCTGCAGGGGCTCCCGCTGAACAGCGTTAACGCTGCACAGGCATTTTCAATGTCAGTGGAGATATCTCTGGCCTTCCCAGGGCGCCGCGCGCGCTCCTCAGCCCCGCAGCTCTGGCTTGGCCGTGACCTCGGTATCTCTGACAACATCAGGGGTTTGAGGCACCAACAGCCCTGTGCACGGCACTTCCAAAATCGTACTGAACTGCCCTCCAGCTGAAGGAAACTCATGTGCATCTGAGCTACAGAGAGGAACTGGAGACCAAAGAAAATTTACCAGACCATAATTCATGTCTCTAACACTAAACGTACGCCGCCTCCCCAGATATTCAGTACTCACCACCCTGAGCACGCCTACTGTAATTAAAGCTGTGCTGGAGTTACCTCCCATTATCTGTTTTTCACATCTCTCCTCCTCCCACAGGGAGGATCGAGGCCTTCCTTTGGCCGCCTGCGAAGTGCTTTAGTCAGGACTTACCATTCAAACCAGTAACGCAGGATTCGCTGGAGCTGCCAACCAGAGCCAGGGGCGAGGTGGGCGTCGCAGCCGGTTTGTCCTGCTGCCTACACAGGGATCCCCGGGGAACAACTGCACCCGCGTGCTCCGAGCGCTTCAGAGAGAGACGGCTCCCCTACACCCACCAAAAACGTTCTGTTTTCTTACAGGCCCCAAGAAACACTGCCAGGACTTCCAAGCACAGCCCCTCATCACACGGAGAGTCTAATGTTTCCTCCTTCTTGCTCAACCAAACTAATCCCAGGGGACCTCAGCCTTACGTCAACCCGAGCGTGTGCTCTGGTTATGTACCATCCCCGCGTCCTAACGGGACTGAGAGATCTTTGAAACAGATAAGTTAATTTAAACGTGCCATGTGCTGTGTAGCAACAAACCATGACAGACGTAGAGCAGCGCACGGCCCAGGAACAAGTGACCCGTGTGCCACCCTCGGCGAGGATTCCTTCTGCCAAATCGACGCTTGCTGCCACCCGCGCGTTCCGGTGACTCCCTAAACCGACATGGCCACCGCACGCCTGCACCTGCCCGTCTCTTCCAGCGTCGCATTCGGAGGACAATCGTGACAGAATTGTAAAACAGGTTCCAGAAGCTCCGCGGCAGCAGTTTCCCGCTGCTGGGCGAGGCGCAGGCTCAGCCTCACGGCTCCGCGCTGGGCTGCCCACAGGACGCCCCGTGGACGCCCCGGTCTCCAGCTCGGCCGCAGGTGCAGAAGCAGTTTCTCGCACGCCAAGCTCAGGAGCCGCATCTCGAGTCTTACTGTTGGTGGCTTGGTGCGATTCCAGAAGTTTCCAAACCTGTCCTCGTGCTTCCTGTCCCCTCCACAGACTGCACCTACTGGGAGGCCAGCTTTCCGTCCTGGAAAGCATCCTGACAATTCCTACAGTTTGAGGACACTGCAAGTGTCATCTGCTGAACAAGATTTTCACCCCCAGACAGCACCAAGAAATCTGTTTTACATAATTAGTTTTGCTTTCATTTATATGCCACAGAAAGGCTTATTTTTTTAGTTAAAAAAAATCTAGTTTCAGATTATAGACAACTGTAAGTGGGATGAAGCAGCACTGTGCTTTCAAGATGATGTATTCTACAAACATTAAATGAACCTGATTTATTACAACCTTCTCGCTTTCAGTCAGGTTAAGGTGAAGCAGCCCCACGACTCAGGGTTTCAGAGCAGCTGCGCTGCAGCAAACACCTCACCGGGGACAAGGGGGCAACAAGCCACCGGCCGCATCGGCCGTTTCACCGAGCGGTGACGCCCGCAGACCAGCCCTCCTGACGACAAAAGCCTCAGAGAAGCGCTGCCGCCTTCAGCCGTTGAGGCCAAACACGTGGGGACCCGGACCCGCGGCGGGTGACGCTGCCACCGGCCGCCCTCCCCCAACAGCCGATTTCGCTCCAAAAGCATCACGCTGCGACGCTCGGCTCCTCTCCCGTGTGCGTTGCCAGAGCACGTTCATGTCTGCTGCAGCTCCGTTACCGACGGCACACGCCGGTTTTGGGTCACTGAGGCAGCCTCAATATAATTACAGCGCAGCCAGCTAATTAGGCCTCCCCGGCACGGGCCCTCCTGCAGCGACGAGGCACTTCGGGGCGCAGGCTCCTGCCCCGGGCACACGTGAGCCGCGCTCGGAGAACCGCGGCTGCTCGCCCGGTCCCTCCCCGCAGGGCTCGGCTCCGGCGGGCAGCGCGGCCCGGGGCTGGGCTGGCGCCCGCCGCTGCCCGCTCCCCCCGCGGCGGGGGGGGTCCCGAAGGCGGCTCCTGCCCGCGTTCCGGAGGTGCCTCTTCGCCGTTATTCGTTTTGTGCGCGGGGAGGCGGGAGCTCACGGACCGACGGACGCAGCACCGGCCGCTCCGCACGCGTCACTTACCGGGAAATCGCCGCCGTTTCAACCACCTCCGCTTGGGGGGCGGCGGCGCCGACCGAACCGAGAGACGCTGAACGCCCCCGCGCCGGGCGAACCGGGCCTCGGCCGCCGGCTCGGCCCGCCCCGCCCCGGGAAGGACCCGGCGGGTCCGCGCGGCCTCAGCCCCGCTCGTCCCGCACCCCCCGGGCGGGAGATCCGCGCCCCCTCCGCCCCAGACCGGGGCACAACCGGGCAGACCCGGCGCGGCTCCAGCCGCCTCGCCCCGGCCGCCCGCCTCGCCCCGCCCCGAGCGCTGCCCCCGCCCGAGCCACCGGCGCAGGCGGCAGCCGGGGCCGACCCCGCCGGCGAGAGCGCCCCAAAGCCCCGCGCTCCCCCTCGCCGCGGCGGCGGGGCCGGCCAAGGTCACCACGCGGCGCCGGGACCCGCTCCCCGCTCCCCGCGCCCCAGCGCGGGCTCCCGGCGGCGCCCCGGCACAGCGTCCTCCGGCGGCCGCGGCCGGGCCGCGCCGCTCCCCACCCCCGGGCCTCACATGGCGAACGGCGGCGGCTCCGGCTGGCGCTCCTGGGTGGGGGCCCGGCTCTGGGTCCGGGTCCGGGTCCGGCTGCGGGCGGCGGGTAGTGGTGACCGGCGGCGGCGGGCGGCGAGGGGCCGGGCAGGGCCGTGGCTCCGGCGGCGGGTTCGGCGCTCGGGCTCGGCGCGGCCTCGCTCCCACAATGCCCCGCGCGCGCGGCAGCGGCGGCGCCCAGCGCTGGTGACGCAGCAAAATACCCGCCGCGCCGCCGCGCGCCGCGCATGCGCGCCCTCCGCGTGCGGCCCCCGGCGCGCCCAGCCGCCCGCCCCGCCCGCGCGGGCCACGCCCCGGCCACGCCCCCCTCCTCCCTTCTAGCAGCTTCTGGCCGCGCAGGCGCGGTGCGACCGGCCGCTCCGGGGCGGGGCCCGCGGTTGCCGTGGCGACGGGGCCGCCCAGTGGCGGGGCGGGGCCTCCCGGGGCGGGGGCGGGGCCTGCGCCTCGCACCGGCCCCGGCCCCGGCTGGGCCCCGTCGCCGGGCCTGCGGCCCCGAGCTCGGCCTCTCGGGGCTGGCGGCTGCTCCGGAGCCCCCCGCTGCTCCCTGCGCCAGTCAGGCTGCCGCTCAGTCCCGACCCGGGCTTGGCTGCGGCTGCCCCCCGCCAGGCGGGAGCTCTGCCGCCGCCGCGGGCACCGGGGCTGCAGGGTACCGAAGGGCTCCCCGCCAGCGTCACCCCTCGTTTCCTCCCGGGCTTCTCGCTGGCTTTAACGGGCTGTTCCAGGACCCAGTTTTTACGGCAGGGGGGAGAAAACACGCTGCCGAAGGGCATCGAGGTGCCCGTTTTCACAGCTCCAGCCCCTGCGTTCCGTGAGCTCCAGGCTGCGGGTTGGCAGACGCCAGCTCGCTCCCCGGGGAGTGTGGAGACGCCCTCCGCCTGCCAACAGCACCTTCCCGGGGCAGCGCGGGCTTCCCCGGGGCCCAACCGAGCAGCCCGGCCGCACCGCACGGATCCCGCAACGCAGCAGGTTGAAAGGGCAGGATCGAGCCTCAGCCCCCCTTCGGGTCCGGCTGGAAGGCGCGCGATGCCCAAACCCACCCCCCTCCCGCGGCTGCAGGGACGTGAGGGAGAAGCCCACGGTCGCGGAGGGAAGCCTTGGGCAAACGAAGGCGGTGACGCCCCGCAGCAGACCCCTCGCCTCCCGTCTCCCCGGCCCAGGCGCGGTGCCCGCTCTGGGGCTGCCGCCCGCTGACCTTTGGGACGGGAAGGAAACGAGGGGACGGGCAGGTGCTCTTCCGCTGCGCCGGGCCAGGACGGGGTATCGGGGCTGAGATCTTCCCGGGAGGAAGGCTCCACCCTGGGACCTCGGCCACCAGGGAGGGGAGGGCAGCAAAGCCAACACGGAGCAGAACATGTTTCACCAACAATAAGCCACAATTTTTATTAATTGATAGAAATAGTACAAATTTTAAATTTAGTTCCATTTTACTCTTCTCTGAAAGACCAAAAAAGGCTCCTCCCTCTGGCAGCTACATCGTCAACTCCTGCGGTGAGAAAGGCGCGTTAGGAGCCAGCCTCGCCGGCGGCACGGAGCCCCCCAGCCCGGCCCCGACACGGAGGGATCCGGTACCGCGGCTGCGGGGAGCCACGTGCTGCACGCTCCCCCCAGGGACGTCCCCCCTCTCCCTCCGCCCCGGCGCCGCGGGCACTCACCATTATCGCATTTACAATGTCGTTACTGTTG